>NC_053028.1:352123316-352183044 GCF_003073215.2 Triticum urartu
ACTAACAACATTGCAATCATGCTCATCATTCAAATATTTAGGGCCAAACATTTTATAGATTTCTTCTTCTAGCACTTGAGCACAATTTTCCTTTCCATCATACTCACGAAATATATTAAAAAGGTGAAGCGTATGAGACAAACTCAATTCCATTTTTTTGTAGTTTTATTTTATAGACTAAACTAGTGATACAACAAGAAACTAAAAGACTCGATTGCAAGATCTAAACATATACCTTCAAGCACTCACCTCCCCGGCAACGGCGCCAGAAAAGAGCTTAGTTGACGGGGTGTGTTAGTGCCGCTTTCCTTGCCTCCTCGGCAACGACGCTAGAAAAGAGCTTGATGTCTACTACAGAAGCTTCTTCTTGTAGACGTTGTTGGGCCTCCAAGTGCAGAGGTTTGTAGGACAGTAGCAAATTTCCCTCAAGTGGATGACCTAAGGTTTATCAATCCGTAGGAGGCGTAGGATGAAGATGGTCTCTCTCAAGCAACCCTGCAACCAAATAACAAAGAGTCTCTTGTGTCCCCAACACACCCAATACAATGGTAAATGTATAGGTGCACTAGTTCGGCGAAGAGATGGTGATACAAGTGCAATATGGATAGTAGATAATAGTTTTTGTAATCTGAAATAATAAAAATAGCAAGGTAGCAAGTGATAAAAGTGTAACACCCTCGATGCGACTATAGCTCCCACGTGTCGAGGCACGACTTAGAGACATAATCGCATTGAAGGCATATGTCGCAAGTTAGGCAATCTTCACAACATCCCATGTAATAATAATAAAAGGGGAGATAACATAGTTGGCTTACACTCGCCACGTCAATCATGTACATAAATAACATTACATCATCCAAACACTCATGGCCCGACTACGGCGCCAAAATAAAAGAGAACCCAACAAGCGACACGGTCCCAATCACCCCCAACTGGGCACCACTGCTGATCATCGGGAAAGGAAACATAGTATCGTTGAGAGTCTTCGTCGAACTCCCACTTGAGCTCATACGCGTCTCCTGGAGCGGAATCATCAGGCCCTGCATCTGGTGTAATAGTGATCTGTGAGCCACAGGGACTCAGCAATCTCGCACCCTCGCGATCAAGACTATTTAAGCTTATAGGAATGACAAGGGGTTAAATATGAGTGGAGCTGCAGCAAGCGACTAGCAAATATGGTGGCTAACTTATTCGCAAAAGAGAGCGAGAAGAGGAGACAAAGCACGAGCGAGAAACTAGAGAACAACCTGCGCAAACATTACTCCAACACCGTGTCCACTTCCCGGACTCCGCCGAGAAGAGGCCATCACGGTAACACACTCAGTTGATTCATTTTAATTAAGTTAAGGTTCAAGTTATCTACAACCGTACATTAACAAATTCCCATCTGCCCATAACCGCGGGCACGACTTTCGAAAGTTCAATCCCTGCAGGGGAGTCCCAACTTAGCCCATGACAAGCTCTCACGGTCAACGAAGGAATAGACCTCCTCCCAAGATGTTCCGATCAGACTCGGTATCTCAGTAACTCAAGACACTTCGACAGGTTAAAACAAGACAAGCAACACCGCCCGAATGTGACGACAAATCGCGATAGGAGCTGCACATATCTCTTTCTCAGGGCACACTCAGATGAGCGCTCCATACAACTAAAACCAAACCTCGAGTTTCCCCGAGGGGGCGCTGCATAGGACTCTAGTTTGGACCAACACTCAGAGGAGCACTGGCCCGGGGGGGTTAAAATAAGATGACTCGCGGGCTCCGGAAACCCGAGGGAAAAAGATGCTAGGTGGAAAATGGTAAGACCAAGGTTGGGCATTGCTGGAAAAGCTTTAATCAAGGCGAACTATCAAGGGGTTCCCATTATAACCCAACCGCGTAAGGAACGCAAAAATCCGGGAACATAACACCGATAGGACGGAAACTAGGGCGGCAAGAGTGGAACAAAACACTAGGCGAGAGGCCGAGACTTCCACCATTTACCAAGTATATAGATGCATTAAGATAACATAGCAATATAATGATATCCCAACAAGTAAATAAAAGATGTTCCAACAAGGAACGGCCTCCGATCTTCACCTGCAACTAGCAACGCTATAAGAGGGGCTGAGCAAAGCGGTAACATAGCCAATCAACGGTTTGCTAGGACAATGGTGGGTTAGAGGTTTGACATGGCAATTTGGGAGGCTTGCAAGCAAGTGGTTGGCATCGTAGCAATGGCATAGCAAAAGAGCGAGCAAACTAGCATTGCAAAGATAGTAGTGATTTCGAGGGTATGATCATCTTGCCTGCACAGTTGTCAAAGTTGACTGGATCCTCAAGAGCAAACTCAACGGGCTCCTCGTTAGCGAACTCGTCTCCCGGCAATACCCAAACAAGACAAACAAGCAACAAGGATACAATCAACCACGTGCAAACTCAAACAACACGATGCAAAGATGATATGCTATGCGGGATGCAAAATGCAAGATGTGACAGGAAATGCATGAACATGGCATCAACTTGGAATTCCAAGGGTTCCACTAGAAAGATGAGATTAAATCGCTTGAAAACGATATAAAGAACGCTGGAATCGGAGTTACGGTTTGGAAATGGCAAGCGATTCAAAAATGACACCGGTCTGCGATTTACAGCAAGTAGGCATCTAAATGCAATGAGATGAACATGCTACAGCATCCAAACATGACAACAAAATACATGTAAGGGATGCACACAAGATGCTTAACAAAAGCCTAGCACTGAGCTACGGCCAATTCATCCATTAGGAGGTTCAAACAAGCATGGCAAAAACGCAAATGGTAAACAGATCTCAGACTTAGTGAAATTAACACTTGTCTGGAATTTCAGATCATATAGCCCTCTTCAGAGCAACAAAACAACATGCTACAGGACCTGAACATGACAAAGAAAGACATGGCATGGAGCTACTGAACAAGCTTAACAAAATTCCCTTAGTGACCTTGAGCCAAAAGGGATCACAAAATATACTAACAAGCACCCGAACATAGCAAAAACATAATCAGTTTTCAGACTTGGTGAAAACTGGGACATGCTGAAACATAACTCACGAAGGCATGTTTACGAGCTCGATGCACTCACTATGGTGCAAGTCATGGCAAGACAAGCATACATAACTTAAGAAGGCACAAAATACAATCTAGACATGGCAAGAACAATGGCATAGCATGCACAGATCAACTACAATAACATCGGCAAAATCGCAAACAAGTTGACGATCTGCCCAGATTCGCAACGAAGCAAAAGTAGAGCTCGATTGACTCAAGCTAGTGTGCTCCATAATTGCAAACAAAGACATGGATGGATATATCATAATGAGATTAACAAAACTCCTTTACTGATCATCCTCAAAAGAAGCACGGATCACTAGGAAATAGCATGAACATATGGCATTATGAACTAAATAATCCCAGACTTAGTGAAAACTACTAAGTCCCAGAAAACAGATTTACCGGGTGCCTCACTTTGCAAGCTTGCACAAATCACCACACACATCACAAAAATGCATGGGTTGCACCTCTGGAAAGATAACAAAATTCTTAACAAAACATCTATAGGACTCATGGGCATATCATGCACACAACAATCATGGCAAAAATGACAAAAGTCTAAGATGAACTAGCAGATCTGACAATTTACTCACGAAGCCTCCTTCTAACAGCATTTCGGGCATCAAGATGCACTCAAATGAAAATGATGCAATGGAATGAAATAATGTACTCATCGATACGAACATTTTGATATACTATATGTCCAAATCGGAGCTACGGATGCGGAGATATCACAGGTCAAAGTATGCTTAAAAATTAGGGTTCGGGGGACAAGAGTCAACCGGGGGATCCTCAGGTCCAGATCTGGACGACGCGGAAATCGAGGTCGCCGGATTTCCTGTTCGCCGGAGTTCTTGCCGGAGTAGAGGAGGAGGCCGGCCGGGCAGAGGAAGGGGCCGAGGCGGCGCCGGTGGACAGGCAAGTGCCACGCGGGGGCCGGCCTCGGGCTCCCGGGCGGCGGCGGGGACAGGCGAGTGCCACGTGGTGGGCGGCGGTAGGCGGCGGCGGATCCGGACACGTCCGTCTCGGCGCGGACGTTGTCCGGCGGCGGCGGAGATCTCTTTTTTTGAGGGTTTCGGGGGAGGACACGATCCAAAAAACGGGGGGGCCTTTAAATAGGCATAGAGGGAGCTAGGAGAGTCCAAATGAGGTGCGGTTTTCGGCCACGCGATCGTGATCGAACGATCTAGATGATGGAGCAGAGTTTGGTGGGTTTTGGGCCAAATTGAAGGGGTGTTGGGCTGCAACACACACGAGGCCTTTTCGGTCCCTCGGTTAACCGTTGGAGTATCAAACGAAGTCCAAATGGTACGAAACTTGACAGGCGGTCTACCGGTAGTAAACCAAGGCCGCTTGGCAAGTCTCGGTCCAATCCGGAAATGTTTAATCCCTAGACACGAAAGGGAGCTAGAAATGACCACTGGAGGAGAACGAAGCGCCGGAATGCAAAACGGACAACGGGAAAAATGCTCGAATGCATGAGACGAACACGTATGCAAATGCAATGCACATGATGACATGATATGAGATGCATGACAAAGACAACAACACACGGAGACAAAGACCCGAACTCGAGAAATAAATATAACTTAACACCGGAAACGGCAAGAGTTGGAGTACAAATTGGGAAAGTTACATCCGGGGTGTTACAAAAAGTGAGCGTAAACGGTATTGCAATGCGTTGAAACAAGGCCTAGGGTTCATACTTTCGCTAGTGTAAGTTCCCTCTACAATACTAACATAATTGGATCACATAACTATCCCTCAACATGCAACAAAGAGTCACTCCAAAGTCACTAATAGCAAAGAACGAATGAAGAGATTATGGTAGGGTACGAAACCACCTCAAAGTTATTCATTCCAATCAATCCGTTGGGCTATTCCTATAAGTGTCACAAACAGCCCTAGAGTTCGTACTAGAATAACACCTTAAGATACAAATCAACCAAAACCCTAATGTCACCTAGATACTCCAATGTCACCTCAAGTATCCGTGGGTATGATTATACGATATGCATCACACAATCTCAGATTCATCTATTCAACCAACACATAGAACCTCAAAGAGTGCCCCAAAGTTCTACCGGAGAATCACGACGAAAACGTGTGCCAACCCCTATGCATAGGTTCCCAATGTCACGAAACCCACAAGTTGGTCACCTTAACATACATCAAGTGGCACGTGGTATCCCATTGTCACCACAGATATCCACGGCAAGACATACATCAAGTGTTCTCAAGTCTTTAAGACTCAATCCGATAAGATTACTTCAAGGGGAAAACTCAATTCATTACAAAAGAGAAGAGGGGGAGGAGAAACATAAGATCCAACTATAATAGCAAAGCTCGCGATACATCAAGATCGTGCCAAATCAAGAACACGAGAGAGAGAGAGAGAGAGATCAAACACACATCTACTGGTACATACCCTCAGCCCCGAGGGAGAACTACTCCCTCCTCGTCATGGAGAGCACAGGGGTGATGAAGATGGCGACCGGTGAGGGATCCACCCCCTCCGGCAGGGTGCCGGAACAGGGTCCCGATTGACTTTTGGTGGCTACGGAGGCTTCTGGTGGCGGAACTCCCGATCTATTGTGTGTTCTGGAAGTTTTAGGTCATGTAGGTATATATGGGTGCAGGAGGTACGTCAGGGGAGCCACGAGGGCCCCATGAGATAGGGGGCACGCCCTAGGGGGGCGCCCCCCACACTCGTGAGCAACTCGTTCCTTCCTTGACGTGGGGTCCAAGTCCATCAGGTGTGTTTCCTTCCAAAAATAACTTCTCCAGTTGTTTTCGTTCCGTTTCGACACCGTCTGATATTCCTTTTCTTCAAAACACTAAAATAGGCATAAAACAACAAATGTGGGCTGGGCCTCCGGTTAATAGGTTAGTCCCAAAAATAATATAAAAGTGGGTAATAAAGCCCAATATTGCCCAAAATAGTAGATAATATAGCATGGAGCAATCAAAAATTATAGATACGTTGGGAACGTATCAGAGAGGCCCGTAGCTATTGACTTGCTGGTCGGAGAGGTGGTCGCAGCCTCCGGCGACCTTGGTCTCCAGCGAGCGACGGGGTGGAGGCAGCGGGTCACGGGTTACGAAGCTCAGGGTCGTCCACGCAGGAGGCTGGAGGTGCGGGCGCTCGGGGCTGCAGCTTCGATGGGCTTCCCAGGGCTCAATCTGGGTCCTGGCGGGCCGCGCGGCGGCACAGGGGCATGGGGAGGCGCTGGGGACAGGTGGCGCAACGCGATAGGCCGAAGGTGGCGGCGCTGGTGGTGGCTGGCGGCGGCTGGCGAACTGCGGCACGCCAAGTGGCGGCGGGGAAGCAGGCAGGCACATAAATGGAGTAGAAGGTGGGAGGTGGCGGCGGCTGATGATTGGGCGGCGCCAAAAATGAGGGAGGCTTGGGTTTTTAACAAAAATGGAAGTGGAAGGCCATCCATTTATAGGCAGGGGGCTAGGAGAGAGGGTTTTAGTCCGTTTCAGAGCCGTTCGATCACTATCGGACGGTTCGGAGCGGAGGGGGATTAGGTGGGCTGCAGGTGGGCTGTGAAGAGGGGCCTTGGGCTGAGCAGAGAGAGTCGGAAAGCGGCCCGGCGACTATTTCCGGAGACCGAAAACGTCCGACATTTGACCGACTATATTGTCGCTATAGTTATCCGTTGGGGCATCAAACGGACTTCGAATGCGATGAAACTTGGCAGGCGGTCTACCTACACTATAACAAGACCGCACGCCAGTTATCATCCCATTCCGAAAACATTTTCTGGCAACTTATAAAATAATATTTCGGACATGTCGTGGGCGCGTGCAAGTGTGTCTAGGCTCAGAACGAACAACGGAGAGAACTGGAAGACCCAGACGGATGCAAGTTTTGAAAACATGATGATGCAATGCACATGATGACATGGAAATATGCAACACGCAAGCGAATGACAAGGCAACAACAACGAATAACTGGAAGACACCTGGCGCATCGGACTCGGGGCATTACAGTTATGAAGAAATGAAACGTATAACTAAGGATCTTTCAGAATTTGTCCTTGATAAAGTTCTTGATTTTGATCTAGAGGAAATTTATATGTATTGTGCAGTGAATTGCATTGAAAATCCTTATATTGCCAATTACATAAAGACAAGAAAACAAATAGAAGATCAAGAGAATACTAATGAAAGGGAAGAGACTTCCCAATATCCTCCTATTATTTCTTATGATGAATCAGGTAACGAGGATGAGCCTTCTATTAAACCAATCTCATTAATAAGGAGCTCCAAAAAGAGGATTAAACCCACACATAATCTAAAGAAGAAAACAAAATGATGGAGAAGCAAAGGTAAAAAGGTATCCCTCTTGAGGGAGTCCTAGATTAGGGGGTCTTCGAACAGTCGGACTATATCCTTTGGCCGGACTGTTGGACTATGAAGATACAAGATTGAAGACTTCGTCCGGATGGGACTCTCCTTGGCATGGAAGGCAAGCTTGGCGATACGGATATGTAGATCTCCTTCCTTGTAACCGACTTTGTGTAACCCTAGCCCCCTCCGGTGTCTACATAAACCGGAGGGTTTAGTCCATAGGACAAGATACAATCATACCATAGGCTAGCTTCTAGAGTTTAGCCTCTACGATCTCGTGGTAGATCAACTCTTGTAATACTCATATCATCAATATCAATCAAGCAGGACATAGGGTATTACCTCCATTAAGAGGGCCCGAACCTCGGTAAACATCGTGTCCCCTGCCTCCTGTTACCATCCGCCTTAGACGCACAGTTCGGGACCCCCTACCCGAGATCCGCCGGTTTTGACACCGACATTGGTGCTTTCATTGAGAGTTCCACTATGCCGTCACCATAAGGCTCGATGGCCCCTTTTATCATCGGTAACGATGCGGTCCAGGGTGAGGTTTTCCTCCCCGAACAGATCTTCGTATTCGGTGGCTTCACACTGCGGGCCAATTCGCTTGGCCATCTAGAGCAGATCGAGAGCTACGCCCCTAGCCATCAGGTCAGGTTCGGAAAAGTTAAACTACATTGCCGACATCCATGGAGACTTGATCTTCGACGGATTCGAGCCCATGTCAGGTGCGCCGCATAATCACGACGAGCATGACGTAACTCTACCATCGGACAGTGTTCGGGAGATTGCATCTGCAACTACTTCGGCCTTCAATCCGGAGCAAATTGCGCCATCCGAGGACGGAGGGATAGACCCCGCCATGGAGGCCGCACTCTCAGTGGCGATGGAGCCGGATACTGACTTCACCCCTTACAAGAGCCGTGTCGCCGAACCACTGGATTCATCTCCGGCCACGGACTCCGAGCCGCCTGCATCCGTGCCCATCGAATCTGATTGGGCGCCGATCATGGAGTTCACCTCCCCGGATATCTTTCAGCACTTGCCTTTCGGCGATGTGCTAAATTCATTAAGGTCTCTCTCCTTGTCAGGAGAACCTTGGCCGAACTATGTCCGACTAGAATGGGATGCGAACGACGAAGAAATTCGCTGCCCACCCACCACCCACTTAGTAGCCACTATCGATGATTTAACAGACATGCTCGACTTCGACTCCGAAGACATCGACGGTATGGACGACGATGCAGGAGACGAAGAGGAACCACCGCCCACAGGGCGCTGGACCGCCACCTCATCATATGATATATACATGGTGGACACCCCCAAAGAAGGCAATGGCGACGAGACAGCGGAGGATGACCCCTCCAAGAAGCAACCCAAGCACCGACATCAGCGGCGCCTCTCTAAGTCCCGCCATAGCAAAAGTAGTGATACCGACACAAGAGACAATAACACTCTGGATAGTGCCGAGGACAACCACAGTCCCCTCTAGGACGATGTAGAGCGGGAGGGTGAACAAGCTAGCCCTCCAGAGCAAGCAGCGGATGGAGAATCGGAGGAGGACAATTACATGCCTCTCTTTGAAGACGAGGTGAGCCTCGGCGACGAAGAATTTATCGTGCCTGAGGATCCCATCGATCAGGAGCGCTTCAAGCACCGGCTTAGGGCCACAGCAAATATCCTAAAGAAAAAGCAACAATAGCTTCAAGCTGATCAAGACTTGCTAGCAGACAGATGGACCAAATTCCTTGCAGCCGAGGAATATGAACTCGAGTGCCCCTCCAAGAGTTACCCAAAGCGCAGGTTGCTACCTCACCTCAAGGAAGAAGCATTGAAACCTACATCACCAGTGTACGATGCGGCTGACCAGCCACCTCATGGCCGAGCTAGAGAAGTGTTTCAGCCTGCAGTTCAGCCTGCACCCTGCCGCCACTTAAACAAAAATACCAAGGCTCGGGGCAACACACGGGACCTGCGAGACATATTTGGCAGCAGGGCAAAACATGCAAGGTAAATATACGGGTCACGGGGGCGCGCGCCAACGTGGGACGATGACCGTCGCGCCGAATACACTAAAAGTAAATCCAGTCGGGCCGAATACAGCAGACAAGACTCATATGAACTGCTTCGTGATATAGCCCAACACAGAGGCACCGCACACCCCCTATGCTTCACTGATGAAGTTATGGATCACAAATTCCCGAAGGGTTTTAAACCCGTAAATATCGAATCGTATGATGGTACAGTAGATCCCGCTGTATGGATTGAGGATTTCCTCCTTCACATCCACATGGCTCGCGGTGATGATCTGCATGCCATCAAGTACCTCCCAAAGGACCAGCTCGGCATTGGCTGAATAGCTTGCCAGCAGACTCCATCGGCAGTTGGGAGGATTTGGAAGACGCATTCCTTGACAACTTCCAAGGCACTTATGTGCGACCACCGGATGCTGATGACTTGAGCCATATAACTGAGCAGCTAGGGGAATCAGCCAGGCAATTCTGGACACGGTTCCTAACTAAGAAAAACCAAATTGTCGACTGTCCGGATGCAGAGGCCTTAGCGGCATTCAAGCATAACATCCGTGACGAGTGGCTTGCCCGGCACCTCGGCCAAGAGAAGCCGAAGTCTATGTCAGCCCTCATGACTGATAGAGGCAAAGGTGTCCCGTCTTTCGATGAGATAGTGGCTATGGTTTTAGAGGAAGTCGACTTTGACGATCCGACTACGAACGTGGGAGGACGTCGCGCCTTAGCAATCGCTAAACCAACTCCGAGGGGTTATTGACCACGCTAGAGCATGATCAACCTGACCACGAGGGCCTGTTTCCTACGAGAAAACGAAGAACAAGCAAGAAACTGAGGTTGCAATCTGGATATTGTGAATATAAGATGAAAACTTTATTGATCAAGGTGGGGTTCTGTGACGTCTTGGTCTGGTCGTTGGACACAAACGAAGTACGCGAAGTTGCAGCTAGGGCGAACTACCCAAAGTCTAAACGACGCCCTAAGGGCTGTATATATGGAGGAAGAGGGGGGAATTTTGTGGCCCTTGGAGGAGGGGTCCAAAACCAACCCTAACTCTTGTTTCCCCACACATACGGACTCTAAAAACAGCCTATACTTAAGTATTTTGAAAATACATGGGCCTGGCCCAATAATAAGGTGACGCAGCACCTAAAATAGCCTCTGGACGAAATTTATGAAGTGGCATCTTGTATACTTCGTCCAAGGCTTCATGCACTCCTTATGGTGGCTTCAAAGTCCTAAAATCATCACTTGTAACTCCGTTCTGGATCCCCTTGTGCATGCCATCATTTCCACGCTTGAACTTGTTACAAGGTTCATCTTTCTTGTCCAAGTTAGGCCCTTCATTTGTAAGCAAGACAAATGTATCCAATTTAGGCAGCATCATATTCTCATGAACATTAGAATTGTTACCAAGAAACGAAAGTACCTGATAATTCAATTGGCGTGCGCGAGCTCTAGTAATTGGTCCAGTACGTATAGCAGCAGGGGCTTTGGGTGTAACAATGGTATTGACGTCTTCATCATCCTCCCCTTCTTGAAATGAAGTCGTTCTCGACAAAAGTTCATCGTCCTCACCCAAATAAGGCTTCAAATCTGCAATGTTAAAAGTGGGACTAACCCCAAAATCAGCAGGCAGCTCAAGTTTATATGCATTATCATTTATTTTCTCTAACACCTTGAAAGACCATCAACACGTGGCATTAGCTTTGATTTGCGCAAATTAGGAAATCTATCCTTACGCAAATGTAACCAAACAAGATCTCCAGGTACAAACACAACATGTTTTCTACCCTTATCTCTAGCAAGTTTATATTTAGCATTCATACGCTCAATGTTTTCCTTAGTTAACTCATGCATTTTTAAAATCAATTCAGCATGTTCTTTAGCATCAAAATTAACATTCTCCGAAGATGGAAGAGGCAACAAATCAATAGGTGCATGAGGTAGGAAACCATATACAATTTCAAAAGGGCACATCTTAGTAGTAGAATGAAATGAACGATTATAAGCAAATTCAATATGAGGCAAGCATTCTTCCCACATTTTCTTGTTATTCTTCAAAACAGCCCTAAGCATAGTAGACAATGTTCTGTTGACTACTTCAGTTTGTCCATCAGTTTGGGGGTGACAAGTAGTACTAAAAAGCATCTTAGTCCCCAACTTAGCCCATAAACATCTCCAAAAGGGGCTAAGAAATTTAGTATCATGATCTGAAACAATAGTATTTGGCACACCATGTAAGCGAATAATTTCACGAAAGAACAAATCAGTAACATTAACAGCATCATCGCTTTTATGACATGGTATAAAGTGTGTCATTTTCGAGAACCTATCCACGACAACAAATATTCTATCCCTCCCCTTCTTTGTTCGAGGTAAACCTAAAACAAAGTCCATAGATATATCCTCCCAAGGAACACTAAGTACGGGCAAAGGCATATATAAACCATGAGGATTGAGTCGTGACTTAGCTTTTTGACATGTAGTGCAGCGAGCAACAAAACGCTCAACATCCCGTCTCATCTTTGGCCAAAAGAAATGTGTAGCAAGTATATCCTCTGTCTTCTTGACGCCAAAGTGTCCCATTAATCATCCTCCATGCGCCTCCTACAACAACAAAAGACGAACAGAGTTAGCTGGAATGCATAGCTTGTTAGCACGAAACACAAATCCATCGTTAAGAACGAACTTGTTCCAAGTTCTCCCTTCCTTACAATTCTGCAATACATCTTTAAATTCAGCATCATGCACATATTGATCTTTGATGGTCTCCAAACCAAATATTTTAAAGTCAAGTTGTGAAAGTGTTGACACCAGTTTTTGGCATGGTCGAAAACATAATTAAGATGGCCTCAAATGGAGAAGTGATCTACATGAAAGAGTTCCGTATTATTGATATGAACATCTTTGAAATTTGGGTCATCGCCGTCCGATTTCATCTCGAACACCGAAACTATGCTCAAAGTACCAAGATCTTATATTCAAAGTACAGCTTAGCCGATTAAGCCCCAAGACGACCTCAAATAAAAAATGATCTACACGGGTAGTCTTCGTCTCGTCGAAATGATCGATTTTGATATAAAAATCGTTCAAATCCGAGTTCATATGCAAAAGTTAGAGCAATCGGAGTGCAGCCCTGTCACGAGGCGAGATGTGGCGCGCCCCACCAGACACATGTCTGACGGGTAGCGCGAGGAAAGAGCTTGTGTTGCGAGACCGATCTGACCCTCAAGATGATCTCTGATAAAAAAACCTTCAACATGAAAGTTGTTCATCTCGTCGAAACGGTCAAGGTTGCTTTTGGGCTTGTTTTCATCCGAGATCGTTTACTACCACAAAAAAGACCCGCAAGGTGCAGCCAGTTTAAACCAAACAGTTTTGGAAAGTTCAGATAAAACCAGTCCGAATTTGATTAGGGTTTTGGACGTGAATTGATGTAATTTTCTTGTAAGGAAAGCCTAGATAAATCCTTTGCTTGTACGGGAAGTCTAGCCGCCTCTTATATATGTTGGGGGTGACGGCCGATTGAAACAACACTAATCGAATAAACACATCTACTACTTTTTCATGTTCATCTACTTTTTATTTCTCCCTTGTATCTTTCTTCTCGTTCTTCGCTAGTTCTTCATGCCGGAGGGCTGCGGAATCACGAGGCTCTAGGGGCAAGCGAATCGACCTGGAGCAGCCCATAGCCGCCGCGAGCCCTGACGGGGTCCCTCCCGGGTAAGCGGGGCTTCGGATCTACAAAAGTGCCCGCTGGCTGTCCTGCGTATTGCGCTGCCGGTCAGACCTCCTTCGACGCGAGCTGCGGTGCATCACCCCCGGCGTTGAGGGTACACGGTGACGTGTTCATGTGCGAATACATTTTTTGGCGACTCTGCTGGGGACGAAGTTTTGAACGGTCTCCGGCCCGTTCTTGCTATGAAGAAATCGTCATCTAGGGTTTGCAATCTACAAAGGTAATATGAATACCCAATTGCCTACTGTAGATGCAAATAATGCATATGATGTTACTAGATCGTTAAATGATTATACTCTATCGGCTAACCCTAGTTTTTAAATAAGGCATCTAATTATGTGCATAGGCCGATTCAAAGTAATTTACATGTTTCAACTTCTTATGATACTAGTAACATATAACATATGTATCCTAACTCTCATGCATCGGCAACCCCACAAATCCATATGCCGATGAACAACATGATGTGTTCAGTTAATCAATTTGAAACACCTCATGTTAAAATTTCCAATAGCATAGAAGAAAGTGTTTCACATTTTTATTCATCGGCAACTAATTTGCAGTATGTGAATCCAACCTTGCCGATGCATGGGAGAATTGGAGATGCTACTACTAGCTATTCGGCCAGTTACTCTCAACCATCATATGCTACACCTCATTTTAGTAATTTTTCAGCACCGTATGCAACTGTAGATGTTCATAATTCGGCCCCGCATCTTCATGGTCATAGCCGAATAAGTGAAAATTTTACAGGAACACATGTGCCGTCATCAAATACTGTAGCATATAATGCATACTCTACGCAATTCAAGAATTTCGGCAACACTCACGAATCATTGCCGAAAGAATCCGAAAGTATTGTGGAGCAATCCCTTCCAGAAGCGCTTGTGGCTGCGTTAAAAAAGATCTTGGCACAAAACAAGAAAATTAGTGCTCTTTGCCTTGAACAATATGAAAAGGGGTTGTTTCCTGATTATGCTGCAATAAAGGCTAGAGTTTTGCAAGAAGATGAAACTACATGCATTGATAGGATTGGCGAAAGAGCATATGGTTATACAGCAGTGCATACACCTCCACCTAGTACCACAACATATTATACATCCCCTACACAAGTGCAAAATTTCGGCAACACTAACACTTCATTGCCGAAAGTTTCTAAAAGCATTGGGAGGCAAACTAATCTAGAGCAGGCTGGAATTGAGAGGGGAGTTAAAGCTTTGCGCGATAGGGTGCAGGTACTTCACCAAGAGAGAATTGATAGGGAATTGGCTCAAAGAAAAGAAGCCTTGCCAATTGATATAACCGACAAAAAGAATGATGATTCGGAAACTAAAAGTGTTTCGGTTGAAAAAGCCGAATCAAGTAGTATATATTCCGAATCCATCAATTCCAAAGAGGCTAGCATTATTGAGAAAGGGCATGGCAAGCATAGCAAAACAACCATGTTTGATTTTTCTGAAGTTAATGGAACCTACTTCCTGCCCTATGAGTTTCGTGCCATAGAAATTTACAAGCTTCAAGGACAAGAGCAAGTAGCCGAACAAAGTTCGGTTGACGAAGATCTTCAAATTTATGATGCACGAAATCAAGAAGAAAATTGTGACATGGTGTTGGGAAGTCATCCAGAAGCAAAGCACAATATTATTCATCATATGCAATCATCATGCTCTCCCAACATATTCGAAGAGGTATGTCTAGCAAATAATTTACCTATTTTCAGATTTGGTCACAACTTTATTGTTGATGCATCTATTAGAAAAATTCTAATAAGTAATTTTCAAAGACCAATGAAGAAGGGCAATTTACTTGTTAGCAATAAAATTGTTACTAAGCATATCGGTCACTATATTGTACCATTCAAAGAGACCGATAGTGACTTATTACTGCAGCCAAAGCTTTTCCCATTGCTTTATTTAAAGTTCATATATAATTGGGTAGCTTTGCTTATTTCTTACATGGCTTACACTTGGTCTCAACTGAGACATGTATGTTCTAACTATTTTCATTTCAGAAATTTAAAGCCAAGGTTAAAATCCTCTGAGCAAACCGATGCTAGTATAGTTTCTTATCCAAAGACATCGGAGATAGAGTGCAAAACACAATGCATAGCCGTATGGGGTGATGCAAAATCTGAACCATTCGTTTGCTTAACTCCAAAGCCGTTCTCACAAGAAGATCGGATAGAGAATAATTTTTTTACCTTCAATTCAAGCATGTGTGATCAAATATTTAATTTGTTGTTGAGAAATAATTATATTAGAATTCTTGATCACCAAGTTGAGCCATCCGTCGAGGGACGAATGTATTGTAAGTTGCATGATTCGTCCAAGCATAATTTTGAGGATTGCAACATGTTCCGTCAAATAGTTAAATCGGCCATTGATAAAGGACGATTGAAATTTGCCGAGACACCAAGAGATCACCAGTCTATTCCGATTGGTCCTGATGGCAGAAAGTTTTTGCATCGGCTACTTCAAGCCGATCCATTTAAAGAGAAGGTAAAAACTACAGGTGATGGGATTAAGCTTTCAAGTACAGAAATTGTTGAAGAGCATAATGAACATAATCTTGAGGGCGAAAATTTCATCGAAGCTACAATGGAGACGCCAAGGACTGGGGGGGCAACAAGAAAATCCAAAGATCGGTGCAAGCACAACTAAAGAAAACAAAAGTCGACGTCAGCACAAAGGTAAAAAGCCGAAAGTCACTTTCGCGCAACTATTGAAAAAATATCAGAAGATAACTGAGGAGAGCAGTGCTTATCGGCCAACTAATGCAAAAGCATCAAGATCACCCCCTAGGCACAAATCTAAGGATCGATATTGGCAAGAAGAGAATTTGAATGCAACTTATTCATATCCTTATTTTGGGCCGTCACTGCCAATGTCGTGGATGCCTCCCTATGCTCACATAAATCCATATCCATCATGGGACAAGTATAATACAAGGGCACATTCTCCATATTATTATAAACCATCTCGCCAATATTATGCAACTCCAAGAAGACCAACATTCAATGAGCAGTCATATGTTCAAGACCGTTTCAACAAAAAAGAATCGGTCCAAAACACAAGGAACAATAAGGAGGTGGTTGAGCAAGTCTACCATGTCAAAAGAGATGGTCGTAAGAGTGCCACTTCAGCTATGATCTCAAATGATAAAGATTCAATTAAATTATTGAAATTGGCTATAAAAGGCAATGAAGCAAGCCAATCAAGTGCCAAATCTGAAGGGAAGAAGAGAGTGCACAAGGTAAAACAAGAATTGCCATTACTTCAAACAAAATCGCAGCCGGGGTGCCCACTTGGCTTATCGTATTGGCAAAAGAAGAAGTTGCAAAAGCTTAGTGCACAAGAACTTGAAAAGAGAAACATGGCATGGGTTCCAAAAGGAAGTATTCAAAATAAGAATTATGTGCGAGCTTCCTTTACAAGGAGTGCGGCAAAGGTGAAGAAGGAAAATAGTGAAAACTATGAAGGACCAAGCTGAAGGTTTCAACATCTTCAGTCTATACATTATCCATATTCTTCAACTATGCCATTGATGCCTATGCCATGGAATTCGTCATCAGGTATGATTGGTTACCCTCAATGGGCTTATTTTAATCCATGGATGCAATATAATTTCTTCCATCATGAAAGGGTATTACAAAATCATCATATGTTTGATTAGCTTCACTTTTGTTGCTAATCTAAATGGCCGATATATACCTATCGTCCTAAGCACGTACAAATGGCAGATGGAGTGTTGACATCGTGCTTAGAAAAACTTCGTGCAAATTATTTTTTGGCTCACAAGTTTTGCCGAAAAACAGGGGGGCATGTGTTGACACCAGTTTTTGGCATGGTCGAAAACATAATTAAGATGGCCTCAAATGAAGAAGTGATCTACATGAAAGAGTTCCGTATTATTGATATGAACATCTTTGAAATTTGGGTCATCGCCGTCCGATTTCATCTCGAAGGCCGAAACTATGCTCAAAGTACCAAGATCTTATATTCAAAGTATAGTTGAGCCGATTAAGCCCCCAAGACGACCTCAAATGAAAAAAGATGATCTACACGGGTTGTCTTTGTCTCGTCGAAACGATCGATTTTGATATAAAAATCGTTCAAATCCGAGTTCATATGCAAAAGTTAGAGCAATCGGAGTGCAGCCCTGTCACGAGGTGAGATGTGGCGCGCCCCACCAGACACATGTGTGACGGGTAGCGCGAGGAAATAGCCTGTGTTGCGAGACCGATCTGACCCTCAAGATGATCTCTGATAAAAAAACCTTCAACATGAAAGTTGTTCGTCTCGTCGAAACGGTCAAGGCTCCTTTTGGGCTTGTTTTCATCCGAGATCGTTTACCACCGCAAAAAATACCCGCAAGGTGCAGCCAGTTTAAACCGAACAGTTTTGGAAAGTTCGGATAAAACCAGTCCGAATTTGACTAGGGTTGTGGACGTGAATTGATGTAATTTTCTTGTAAGGAAATCCTAGATAAATCCTTTGCTTGTACGGGAAGTCCAGCCGCCTCTTATATATGTTGGGGGTGACGGCCGATTGAAACAACACCAATCGAATAAACACATCTACTACTTTTTCGTGTTCATCTAGTTTTTATCTCTCCCTTGTATCTTTCTTCTCGTTCTTCGCTAGTTCTTCATGCCGGAGGGCTGCGGAATCACAAGGCTCTAGGGGCGAGCGAATAGACCTAGAGCAGCCCATAGCCGCCGCGAGCCCTGACGGGGTCCCTCCCGGGTAAGCGGGGCTTCGGGTCTACAAAAGCTTCTGCCGGCTGTCCTGCGTATCACGCTGCCGGTCGGACCTCCTTCGACGCGAGCTACGGTGCATCACCCCCGGCGTCGAGGGTACACGGTGACGCTGGCTTCTCCTTTGATCCATGCTTTGGACAAGGTTGATTTAACAAGCGCTCCAGATTGGGGCCTGAAGCTCTGCCCCTCTGGGGCTGCTTGCCCTTATGACGCTGACCGTTATCCTGAGCATTAGTGTTAGCAACAAAGTCCAAACTATTGTCAGCCTTGCGCTTACCATTATTCCCATGACCTGCCGAGTTATGTTGCTGTCCCTTGTTGCCGTTTTTCTTTCCTTTCCCCGGTTTGTCCTCCTCTGAGTCAGGGTCTTTGGTATTATCTGAATCGGCATATTTAACCAAAGCGGCTATAAGCGTTGACATATCATTGCAGTGACGTTTGAGCCTTCCTAACTTCTGTTTGAGTGGCAGAAACCGGCAATTGCCCTCCAACGTTAACACTACGGTATCTGCATTGATGCGATCCGACGAATGCAGAATAGCTGAGACCCATTTCACCCAATGGGTTGTAGACTCCCCATCCTCTTGGACACAAGCTGCCAGATCCACAATTGACATAGGCTGCTTATAAGTATCCTTAAAATTCTGGATAAACCGGTGCTTTAATTCGGCCCATGATCCGACAGAGTTAGCTGGCAATCTTTTTAACCAAGTACGAGTTGTCCCCTCCAACATCATGGTGAAGTATTTAGCACACACAGCTTTATCCACATCTAACATCTCCATTGCCATCTCGTAGCTTTCAACCCATGCCTCTGTTTGCAATTCAGCGGTGTAATTGGGTACCTTACGAGGTCCCTTGAAATCCTTGGGCAGTCGTACATTACGCAAACCGGGGGTGAGACACGGCACCCCTAAGGAACTAAAGACCACACCTGGCTCCACTGAAGCAGTAGGGTGAACCGAAGTAGGTTGACGAACTCCATGTAGAGCTTCTAACTCGGCCTCTCGACGTGCACGACTATGATCCACCACATCCTGTGCATTGGCACCTCCCCTGGCCGGGTTGTGCCCTCGCGGCGAGTTACGGCGACGTGCACTGCTTGACACGGCCGGTTCATCCTCAACGTGCCTGCTGTAGCTCCGGCTCGGGCGGGGGGTGGAATGAATCCTCTCACAACTATGCGAATAAGCATGCTGCTGGTTTAAAGCTATTTGAAGGAGCTCTCTAGCCCGTCGTGCCTGAATCGCAGCCGGTGACTCGCTGTCGGTTGGGAGGGCTGCCAATCGTGCAGCCGAGGCCACAATGTTGTCCAACGGGTTGGAGTAATGCCCTGGGGGCATCGGAACATACTGCGGCACAATGTTGTTTTGGCAAGGTGGGTCCATCATGCGCGGCTGAACGGGCACTCCTGTTCCTGGCGCCTCCGTCCGGTTTAACACTGGCTGGTTACTAGTTCCTGCTCCTGGCGTGTTGAAGACATTTCTTGGCTCATAACCCGGCGGGAGATGTGACCGGTATCTTCTTCTCATGACTTCCTTTGAGGCATTCTGATCCAGCCTAAACCGGTAGGCCTGAGCTTCCAACTCGGCCCGTTCCGTAGCCATCCTAGCATTCTCTAATGCTAGGTCTACTTTAGCCTGAGGTATCTGATCTTTCACCTTCACAATGTCCGCATTGTGCTAGTCCTGGGCTGCTGCGTCCACCTCCGTGGCCATCAATGTTGCCAAAGCATCGAACAAGTCAGACATAACTAGAGCCGGAGGCGGCACAGAGCCCGCTGCCCCCGCCGGCGTTGCTGTCACTAAACTGGAGATCATTGCCGCGGCAGTTGATGAGTGGTGTGCTGATTGTGTACCGGCCATGAAGATAGCGACCCGGTTTGGAAGATCGAGGGGGTCCGGAATACTGCTGCCATCGGACCCTCCGCTAACCCGGCCGTCCTGCAACTGATACAGCGATTCGGTCTCTCCAGTTGAAGACTCGTCATCAGAGCAGACAACGGTTTCTCCATCAGATGCCGGTCCATCCTCATATTCCGCTCCGTGGATGACACCTACGAAAACATGCCTTGCTGCGGGCTGAACCGGGGAAGGGCTTGCACGCTGAGCCGTCTTGACGATGTCGGTCCAGGTGTCTAGCTCAGGGCCCGGTTCGCCGATCTTGCCGATGAAGACGTGAATCCCACCAAAGGGGACTCGATACTCGTATTCGATTGAACCGGCCTCCGGACCCCATCCTGCGTCGTCGATGTAGAGCTTGCCACGACGACTCTTCGTCATCCGGCCCACAGCGTATCCCTTGAGTCCATCAAAGCAGCCCTTCAAGAACTCGAAACCATCGTGCGATAGCCCCACGGTGGGCGACAACTGTCGTGGGTTTGTCACAGCAGATGTCCTCGTGAAAGGACTTAGTCGTGGAGCCATCGCTATGGGTTATCTTAAAGGGGTTAAACCGGACAAGGGGACACGAGGGGTTTTATACTAGTTCGGCCCCTTTGATGAAGGTAAAGCCTACGTCTAGTTGTGATTTGGTATTGCTAGGGTTTTGATGACCAGGGAGCGAATCCGCTTTGCCTGGCTCTCGAGTTGTTGTCTGTTGTCCTCAAACCACGGTCGGGTCATCCCTTTATATACATAGGTTGACGCCCGCCGGTTTATAGAGTCCCGAGACCGGATCATAGACGTGTCCGGCTCGGTCTCTATTCCTCTAACTTACAATACAAGTTATATGACAGAGTCAGTTTACATCTACAGGCTTTAACCCGCCTTTGGGCCTTGGGCCTTCGTAAAGCGCCACCATCTTCACATCTTCATGGGCTTCTATCTTCATGGAGCTAACCTGGCTACTCCTAGCCGGTTTACCTCCAATAACCACATCCCCAACAAATACCGTGCGTGAGGCGACAAAGTTATATGATGTGTTACATGCTTGATCAGTGTGACCTAGGATCGGGGTCCCTACAGCTTTGGTATCAGAGCCTAAGTGCCTGTAGGATTACCAAGCCAAACTGGTTGAAGTTGAGTCTAGAAATGCTTTATTTATATAAGGGAATTCATTGTGGAAGGGAACGTAATGCTCTTTTTACTCCTTTACCTTATGTCCCTTTGATCTGAGTCACCCTCTTCTTTTCTACGGGGTTAAGAAACTAGGCTTTCTCATCTATCTATCAGGATCACGTGTTACTAATCCATAGACTTGTAGGGATGTTAGATTCAAGCCTCAGTTCAGTTCTTACCACCTCCGTGTGTCGACAGTTGCTCTCGAAACATTAATATTGTGATGTTGAGTGGTTATGGCACCATTTTGCTGGATGTCTCAAATATTTTTGAGCATTTACAACCATTATGCTGTCCGAGTCATCCCAGGTTTGTAAACAATCTGATGCACTTGCAAATCTTTCCTCCATGTACCCGATGTCCTTTTGGGTTAGATTAAGCACACTAATCGGTGTGTTGAGGTACTCCATTGCCTCGACATATATGTTGAAGTTATTATGGCACTAGGGTATCTTAGAGAACATCCTAGTAATCCAGCTATGTTTTGTATTTCCAGTGTGATAATTCTGGCCATCATTTTTAAAAGGATCCCGTGATGCCATTTAGTTAGTAGTCATTCTATTCCTGGGTTTTTGAACACGAGATTCACCCTACTTACCTCATGTTGATAGTGTTTGCTAGTTCCTTTAGGATATTAGTAACCTTTGCGATAGTACTCGAGGTCCGTGGTATTTTCTTCTTCCAAATAGCATGAACTGATTATGGCAGAAGTTCTTTTGAACCAAAAGATCACAACGAGAGTGCTCTTGATGAGTTCTCCATTCTACAATGTGAATCTGCCAGTTCTACCTTTCTGCATGGGTTATCCGGAAGAAATGTTAAGTTTTGCTTGACATACTAATCTATGCATCCACAACTCAGAAAGATATATGTCCCTTTGAGTTGTCCCTTTTTAGTGGTATTCTGACCCTCGTGTATCACTTGATAGTCGGGAGTATTTTTGCATCCGTGTTCATCAATGCCTTCTACCCTTGTTGTCTGTCAAGTCATTCTATTTCAGAGTGACTAGGAGAAGCAAACTCCAGTACCTCATCCATTTCTAGGATTGGGTCGAAGCAATTGTATTCTTCAGAGTAAGATATCCAATCCAGCTTCTAGTTTGTTCTACATGTCAAGAATATCATGGGAATTGCACACCATCCCATGAACTCTTGATGCAGTGATACTTCTCTCCATCATTATTCATTCCTCGGTCCCCGTGCTATTGTAACCGGAATGCCGACAGATGAATCGTGATGTGTGAAATCAATACTCCTAGCAACCTCATTGCTTGGTAGTTAAAGGACAATAATTTCATTCTTAACGTGTTGGTTATTGAATCATCATTCTAAGATAGATTGTTATACCTTGTCCTTTTTTCTAGTGCACTGTTTGATCAATGAGTTTGGATTATGTTAATTCCCTGCTCTTTCAATCATATCGTCTTGCCCTGGAATGCAATATTGTTCTCAAGCTTAGTAACATATCGGTGGTTCTTGATTTTCTGATTATCTTCTTGGAAGTATTATCAGGTTGTCACCTAACCGCTATGTTGAGTTCGTGATCAAGTTGGTTTTTCTATAAACCACCTGATGTAGGGTGGAACCCTATGTGGCCGATCTTTCATGAAAGGAGCGGATCCCATGGTGAACATGAAGAACACGAGGGGAAATTACAAAGGGGCACAAAGCAAAACACTCAAACCAACAAGATCAAGTCACACATGTGCTAGATCCTCGAAACACGAGAATAGATACAAGATCCACGATCAACAAGGGATGATACAAATGGTAACTGGTATTGTCCGTGAGGAGGTCTTAATGGTCTTCTCCGCGAGGAGGTCTTGAATCCAAAGGGATCTTCTCCAAAGAGGGGTCGTGGTCTCTCTCATGGAGTAGATCCGTAATGGATGAGCAAAGCTTTATCTCTAATGAGCTACTACTTTGCTAGCCCTAGAATGGATGAGGGGAAGGTCTATTTATAGTCTAAGCCACAAAGGGGTAAGTGGGAGAGAGATATAAGGCCAAAGGCCCGGCTGCGCACAGACAGGCTCAGACGTCCGGACGGCGTCGGACGTCCGGTCGCTCGCGGGGGTCCGGTCATTCGGAGGGCGTCGGACTTCCGCTAATTTTGCTCTATGAAAGTGGCGCCGGTCATCCGGGCGCTAGGGCTTGTCGGACGACCGGAGGTTGTCGGCCGTCCGACCATTGTAGAACTCCCGCCTGGTCCTGGCATGGACGCGTCGGACATCCAGTGGACGTCGATCGTCCGGGCGCTGTAGAGTGTCGGACGCCCGGTGGCTTCCGGTCGTCCGGTCATTGTAGACTTCGCAGCTCCTTCTTCCATCTTCACTTCCACGCTTCCCTCGTGGATGGTGTACTTGTACACTTGCGCTCGCTCTCCTCCTCGTAGTCCGTACCATTCCGACAATACCTATGCATGCACACGAGTGGAGTGTCATGTAGTATACCATCCTCGAAGGGGTCAAGTGAACATGTGTAAAGGAGATTGTTCACCTTTGTGTATGTGAAGTAGATGTCGCACATGTTACTCGCTGAACGGACTCTTGACATGGTGATGTCCATAGGATGCTCCACATCATCTCCCCCCTTGGTAAAGATCCGACCTCGGATCGAAACCAAATCACCATGGGAAAGAGATGGCTTCGCCATGTAGAAATGGAAGTTCACCAAGAACTTGTCATCTTGAAGCTCGAAATAGGCACTTTCCAATGTCGCGCCGTCTAGTGATTCCTTCAATAGGAGCAAAGACAACAAACACTTAGAAAAACAAATGTGGTTAGCGTTAGTGCAAAACCAAGCATTCAAGAGGTGATTCACCAAACAAGTGTCATCATCATGCAAAGCATATGGTTTGACAAAGGATTGTGACATGGCATATAAGCACATAAATTGAGCACAAGCAAAGATATCATGGGGACAAGCATGTAAATGTGAGCTAGTGACGCAAATATGTTGGACAAGTGAATAAGCATCTACCTCAAGATCATAGCAAACATGGGCAAAGCGCTCAATGAAAGGTCTATGGTAGGCATAGGAATCATTCACAACACCAAAAGAAATGAAGTGTCTAAACACATGGGTCAAGTGCAAGACAATCCAAGCATAACATGCATAAGGGTAGTGAAGATAGTATGGCACCCAACACAATAGAAAGAGAAATTGTTCATCATGTGTGAGGCAATGAATTCAATCATGTAGCAATCAACGGGACATGGCATATGGGAAGGAATGACATTGTTGCAACCAAACATGTGATAGGAGCAAGTAATCCAAGAATTGGATGCAACACACAAGGCATATATATCATGATGCATGGAAATGTGTAAGTGACAAGTCAAAGCAAGATATCTAACAAGTGCGCAGTCAAGTGGTCCAAGATGGCCAATAAGTCTCATGGTGCAACCAACACAAGTAGAATGATCCGCAATATCCATGCTCAAGAAAGATGTCACCTTGAAGGCGTGTCCTTATGCATTCTTCACAATGCTGAAGTATAAGCAAATGCGATGTAGAATCGTCGTGGTAGGAGATGGTTCGCTCTCAAGAGCTCGAATGGTCAACTCATGTGACGTGGAAGTTGACACGAGGTCCAAGTTTCCTACACATGCACAAAACAGGGCAAAGAACGTATGCGCATGGTAGATAAACACATCATCCATCTTGATGGTTTTCTTCTTTTGCACATAACCATTAGAAGCACAAGTGCAAGAATAATATTATGCAACAATGGCTATATTCATGGCACTAGGTATATGGTGCAAAGAGGCAAGACAAGCAATCTTCACAAGAAAAATGTCAAAATCTCCAAATATATGCGAAAATGCTATGGGGCAAACCCATTATCAAGACTAAAGGCATAATTGCACTCAATACATGGCAAATCATCTAGCATGAGAGAGGCAACACATGGAGATATGTGACAAGAAGCAATAACAATCATATGCAAAGCATATAGATGGGTGTCATCAACCGTATGAAATGAGAAAGTATGAATCATTGGTGATGCGACATAATCAAGCATAGTAATCAAGTTGTGCAAGCTAGTAGTGCGAAGATGCAACATACTAGAGGAAATCATGGCAATCATGTCATGTGAGCAAATAATAGACATAGACAATGCACATGACATATCGCAAGCACGAACACAAAGCAAGATGAAAGTATCATCATAGGCATGTGGTAAAAAGCAAACATGGCAATGGCAAGCAATATGTCCACCAAGCTTGCAAATACACATACAAGTAGTAGAATCAATCATCATGTGCAACGCAAAGCATGGGTCACAAATGCATGGCAAAGACATAGGAATGAGAATATCATGCAAAGTGAACATAGCAAGATGGGCAAATGATATATAATGGACAATAACCCATAGCCAAGTGAGGTCCATGTAGAAGAAATGCGCGAAGTCTTTGCGCGAAGAGAGCGGTGGGAAAGACAATCCATGGGATCCCCAGTCATCATTGCTCTCTATAGCTCATTTTGTCAACTCGTCGGATTGAGAGGTTGACAAGTATTCATGGGTACCTACACAAAAGAGACACAAACCAAAGAAATTGTGTGCGTGGTAAATGTACACATCATCCATCTTGATGTGTATGTGCACATGAGAGTTAGCACAAGATAAGCATCGCTTAAAGAAATTTGATGCCTGGTATAAGAACATGTCATCCATCATGAAAGAATAGTTGTTACGTATAACACGATGGGGACGCAAATTGAGCATACAAGTATATGGAACATCAATTGCATTTTCATTCATGGGGAGCATATGGTGCACATAATTTTGAGGATCATGCAATGAATGGGATGTGTCAAAATCTTCTAACATGTATGAGGAAACTATGGGGGTCTCCTCATGAGCAATATTGGAAACATCATATGGAGAAAATGGACAACATCCAAAACAATGCATATCCGAAGCTAGGTGGTTATGGCATGGCATATGAGATAAATGATGCAAAGGTAGCATGTCAATATCATCACAAGAGAAACAAATGCCAATAATCATAGGCTTGTCATCTATGCCATATGTGCAAATTGGGTTTATTTTAATAGCATATGCATAGTCACTACGAAGAGATTGCAAATATGACATATGATTGATCTCATGCATAGCATATGACAAGTCAAGCGGATTGACAAACATGATGTGACCAAGAGAATTATCACAAGAAATCCTATGCAACATGGCATCACAACTAATAGACTCCACATGGCAATCATCAAACTCATCGTAAATGGGTAAATCATCGCATGGGGAAATCATACTAGCATGAATCATGGAAATATGGGGATCAACATCATGCAAGCAATCAATGTCATGATAGTCCACTAGTGGGACAAGAGCATCACCTTCACCTATGTTACCTTTGTTATTCCACTCAAGTGGTGTAGGTGAGGTGGTAAAGACCAAATGGTGGTCATCTTCATCTTGATAGAACCATGTGGGGGGTGCATCATATCCCACCATGGCCATCGTCTTGTCCAAAGGAAGTACGTAGTTGTCGCGACTCGGTGCGTCATCATATATGGGACCTAGCACCAAATGAGGAGACAAAATAGAGGTAGAGGTCAAGTCGTTAGAAATCATAGTGGCCTTACATGCCCTATCAACTACCTCACTCTCTCTATGTGGTGGTTCACTCACTCCCTCAAAATAGGTGCACTCAAACTCACATATGGTGGAGTCACTCATCTCACTCGAGTGATGGGGGTTGTGGCTCTCCTCACATGGGAATTGTGGAAACACATCATATATGGGGCTAGTGGTGAAGTCACTCTCACTCTCAATATGGTGGCAAAATTCACTCATGTGATCATACGTCGCCGTGGTCGACTTGAAATACTCGACCATCTCATCGCCGTTGCCATGGATGAAGGCCGAAGATGGCACATCATCACTCTCGCCTCCTAAGATGGAAGCATCATCCTTGCTCGTCACCATGTCACTCGCCTCCAAAGCTTGTTCCTTGAGAGGCTCCGTAGTCGTAGTCGTTTCCGCACCATCCTGAAAAAGAGTCAAAGTAGACTCGGCACCATCAATGCCACAAAGAGGGATGGCGGTGAAGTCAAACTTGGGAGCATCATCTTGGAGCTCGTTGGGCTTGGACATCTTGGTGGTACTGTAGCGACCAGACCTCAGATGGTCAAGTCTCTGTGCTTCAGTGTCATCCCTGGATCGGTAATGCTGACACACACAGTACTCGAAGGATTTATAACAGAGTAGCAATCACACACTTATTACATCGAATGTCTCAAGAGAGAGAACTTATTACAATAATATGGCTTAAGGCCATCTAATATGATAACAGCGGAAGGCTTGGAAGATAAAGCGAGTCCATCATCTCCAACGCCATAGCTAAGCTGCACGGCAATGACCTAACGAACCTTACTCCTCGTCTGAAAAGTCTGCAACATAATACGTTGCAGCCCGAAAACGGGTCAGCACATGGAATATGCTGGCAACATAACACAATAGAGCAAGAACAGAAATAATGCTATCACTACATGCATATATGGCTGGTGGAAAGCTCTATGGTTTATAGTTTTTGCAAAAAGCCAATTTTTCCCTACAACAAAGGAATAGATTTTAATTTTACTATCATGGTAGTTGAAACATCATTGAGAAGGTTCCTCCAACTCAATCCCAATTAAAGTGATTAACAACCCAACAACATTAATTAAACATGATGAGACACATGTGATGACCCAAGTACTAGATACTCAAGAATTGTCCATAACCGGGGACACGGCTAACCATGATTAGATTGTACACTCTGCAGGGGTTTGCGCACTTTTCCCCAAAAGACTCGATCGCCTCCGTTGGATTTCTCGTACTACAAGGTGTTTGAGAAACGGATGACCGAGATACAGTCTTTCACAAACATTAACTCTTTACTCCGGACAGACCATACCAAACCTACATCCCACTACCTGCTAATCTGCCTCTTCAAGAGCTTCACGTAACTTACTCAACTATGCTAGAGCCCATAATAGCTTGTGGCTGCACACGGAAGTTTCTAGCATGAATCATCTTAGTTCCCTTTGAGCTTGGGTGGTGGTCCATAGGAAGATCAAACGGGTACTCCGGGATTTCCAAAAATACAGGCAACACTGGGTACTCCAGGTGCCTCAATCCACCCAGTTGTTTGATTAAGTTGCCACCTTAAGTTGAACCGTTAATTTAACAATCTCACATCTGTCATGGATTTCACTCAAACCCAAACCACGTCTATGAGCATAGCATAGCATAGTAATATAAGCAACGCGTAGAGTAACTCCCAAGGGTTTGAATGTAATAGGGCAATAGGTTCTACCTCAGCAACTACTTCCCAACCCACAAGTTAATGACATCCTAATCATGCAATGTTTGAGGATTGGAACTAATGCATAAAAAATAGGTGATAAAGGGGTATGATCAAAGTGTTACTTTCCTTCCTGACGATCTGCGAAACCTAGGGACTCGTAGTAGCATGCTTGGCACTCCGGGTGTTCTATCGCAAGGAAACAATAGCATACATAAGTTACAAGCAACGATGCACAAGCAAAACTCAAATAAAAGAGGTTGACCGGAAAGTTCAAATTAAGAACTCCGGTTCGCAAAAAGAATCAAATCAAACAGAGCAACGAAACTCAAACGGCGAAAGAAAGAAAGAGGCTTCGTTTCCTAATCTGAAACTAGGTCAAATTTTTACAGTAGAGAAAACATTTTTGAGTTGGTTAAACGGAAAGAGGGTTTTCAGATGAAACTCTAGGCGCTTGAATCGCCTGATTCCGACTAACGAGCGAAAAGATAAACAGAAACTAAGATCGGATCAGAAATCGCGATCAGAGAAAAATCGCAGAATAAATCCGATAAAAGAAAACTGACGAACAGACTAACGAACGAGCGTTCGTTAGCTGTATCTAACGGGCGAAGAACCGTTCGTTAAAACGAACGTTCGCTAACTAGAAGAACCGAGAAAAACTGGCGAATCCAAAAAAACAGATCTAGGGTTTCTAAAAAGACCGAACAATTTTTATTAAAAAACCGGCGGCGGAGTGCGGCGACTACCTTCGGCGAGGGGTCCGGCGAGGCGAGGTGCGGCGGCGGCGTCAAGTGGCAGCGGCGTCTAGGCGCGGCGCGGGCGGCGGGGCTAGGCGGCTCGGGCGGCGGGGCTTGGCGGCGCGGGCGGCGGTGGTGCGGTGGGGTGTTGGGGTGGCGGGGGCGGCGGTATATAAGGGCGGGGCGGCGGCGGCTTGGAGTAGGGGCCAAGGCAGGGCTGCGCGGAGTCCAACTCGGACTCCCGTCCGAGTGGCGGCGGCTGGCCTGGCTTGGCTGGGCCTTAGGCCCAGTCGGGCGTGGGAACCTTTTTTTTAAAATAATTTCGCTGACCGAAATAAAATCCTCGAAAAATAAATAAAAATCTAAAAATGCCAATACAAATTTTCACCGTCTAAATAAAATATTTAGAACAAGATGAACATTTTCTTGGCCCTAAAATGCAATTTTGAAAACATGCAATTTTTCTAATGCAAATATAATCCGAATAAAAAAATAAAAAAAATCAATTTAATGATTTTAATATTTTTCCTCCAATATTTCATTTATTTTGGAGAAGTCATATTATCTCCTCTCTTTAATTTTTAACGTGAAATATTTTTTGGAGAGAAATAATTAAAATCAAAATCCTCGTTTCAAAACTTGATAAAATCAAATTTGAAAACCGGGAAATCCCCAACTCTCTCCGAGGGTCCTTGAGTTGCTTAGGATTTTGAGGATTATGGAACGGAAAAACAATAAAATATGATATGCAATGATGATCTAATGTATAACATTCCAAATTGAAAATTTGGGATGTTACAAACCTACCCCCCTTAAGATGAATCTCGCCCTCGAGTTTCGGGTTGGCTAGAAAATAGGTGTGGGTGGTCTTTGTGGAGATCATCCTCTCGTTCCCATGTGGCTTGATCCTCAGTATGGTGGCTCCACTGAACTTTGCAAAACTTGATAACCTTACTGCGGGTGACTCTGCTGGCAAACTCAAGAATCTTATTTGGTTTCTCCTCATAAGTCAAATCACTGTCCAACTGAATCGCCTCCAGGGGTACTGTATCTCTTAGCGGTATATCTGCCATCTCAGCATGACACTTCTTCAGCTGTGAAACGTGAAACACGTCATGAACTCTTGACAATCCCTCGGGTAACTCCAACTTGTAGGCAACTTCTCCCATCCGTTCCAGAATACGATACGGTCCTACAAATCTCGGGGCTAACTTTCCCTTAACTCCAAAACGTTTCACTCCTTGCAAGGGTGATACTCGCAGATATGCTCGATCTCCAATTTCATAGGTTACCTCCTTGCGTTTTGAGTCAGCATAACTCTTCTACCTGGACTGAGCAATCTTCAGTCTGTCACAAATCAATTTAACCTTCTCCTCAGACTCCTTGATCAAGTCTGGTCCAAACAACTGTCAGTCTCCTACCTCGTCCCACATCAACAGTGTTCTGCACCTTCGTCCATACAGGGCTTCAAACGGTGCCATCTTCAAACTGGCTTGATAGCTATTGTTGTATGAAAACTCTGTGTATGGAAAATTGTCATCCCAACTAGATCCATAATCTAGCGCACAGGCTCTCAACATGTCCTCCAAAATTTGGTTGACTCTCTCTGTTTGTCCATCCGTTTGTGGGTGAAATGTTGTACTAAACTCCAATCTCGTTCCCAAGGTCTGGTGCAACTGGTGCCAAAACTTTGAGGTAAATTGTGTTCCTCGATCTGATATGATGGTCCTCGGAACTCCATGTAGACATACGATCCTGGACATATATATCTTGGCCAACTTTGCACTTGTATAGGTGGTTTTCACTGGGATGAAGTGAGCTACTTTGGTCAAGCGATCAACTAATACCCATATGGAATCATATCCCGCTTTGGTCCTGGGCAATCCAGTGATAAAGTCCATGCCCAGTTTATCCCACTTCCATTCGGGTATCGGCATAGGCTGTAACAGTCCTGCCGGCTTCTGATGCACTGCCTTCACGCGCTAACATACATCACATACGGCTACATACTCAGCAATATCCTTCTTCATACCGGTCCACCAGAAACGTTCCTTCAAATCCAAATACATCTTGGTGTTTCCGGGGTGTATCGAGTATGGTGAGTCATGGGCCTCTTGAAGTATTAACTTCCTAATCTCCTGGTTATTGGGCACATAGATTCGGTCCTCAAACCATAAGGTATCATGCTCATCCTCACGAAAACCTTTGGCCTTTCCTTTGCCCATCTTCTCCTTTATCTCGGCAATCTCCTTGTCCTCCTTCTGAGCTTCCCGAATCTTGTCCAGCAATGTCGACTGGACCTCCATTATTATGAACAAGTCCTCCCGAGTTCGGGGTTAGGCGAGGTTTCTGCTAAGCTCCCGAGTTATACTTCCCCTGTCCATACTTCCTCTTGCGGCTCTCAATCTGCTGCTGCTTCCCTTAAATCATAAGAGCCTTATCTACCAACTCCTGGTAGTTATTGAAGGTTGCTACCATCAAATGCATACTCATCTCATCATTCAGCCCTTCCATAAACTTCTCCTTCTTCGCGGCATCTGTGGCCACATCATCAGGGGCGTAGCGAGATAACTTGCTAAACTCATCCACGTACTGAGCCACAGTACGGTTCCCCTAGCGTAAGTTGCGGAACTCCCGCTTCTTCATTTGCATAGCTCAAGTGGAGACATGGGTTGTGCGAAAAGCTTGCTGAAACTGGTCCCAAGTGACATTGGCTATAGGAAAAGTGGCTATGTAATTCTCCCACCATGAGGCTGCTGGTCCATCCAATTGATGTGCGGCAAAGCGCACTCTCTCAGCATCTGTGCAACCTGCGGTGGTCAACTCCCTTCCAATACGGCATAGCCAATCGTCCACAACTATGGGCTCGGTGCTACTGGAAAACACCGGCGGCTATAACCTTATAAAACGGTCCAGGTTGTCCACGGGAGGCGGGTTGTTGTTGTTGTTGCCCTGATTCTGAACTAGCAATTGCATCAACATATTCTGCTATTGGATCAACTGGGTGAGCTCCGGTGGGAAGGCAAAACCGGTGTCATGTCTCGGAGGCATCTGAGGGTTTAGATGGGAGAGATTAGAATAGAAAAGAGGTCTAATGAGAAAACACTACCCATATGCACATGAGACAAGCACAATCATTTCACTCAATCAATCAAGCAAGGGCATACAAACGATCTAGAACTCTCGCACAAGTGCTCAACTACTACTAAATACATGGGGGAATACTAGTGATATATGGTAGTCATCTAGAAATTTTGATCGGTGGAAGACTCCATGATGTCTGGTCCAGCTTCGTGTTCAAAGTCATCATCACTAGGATCGGAGTTGTCCGGGCAAGTGGAATCTTCGTCTTCGTCTCCCGGTGATGGTCCTCCCATGAATACTCCGATTTTCTTGACTAGGTCGTCATTCTTCTCCAGTAGTGTCTTGATTTCCTCCTCATATCCATCGTGTGTAAACTTGAGTTCTTCCTCCAGCTCAATGATTCTAGTCTTCGCCTTCTTTAAGTCCATCATGTCCGCGCGCATCTGGTTTTCCTGACGTCGGATGTGCTGGTTTAACTCCTAGATGAAAGCTGCAATGGATCTATCCTTCCTGGTGCTGATTACTTCCCATTGCTTGTCTCGGCGCCCACATATTTGGTAAATAGTGTCCTTAAGCTCCCTGTTGTAAACTTCTCCAATGCATCCAATGGTAATGTGGGCTGCCATGCTCTTGCCTAGACTCCAGGTGGGTGCTTCGAAAGAAAACTCTATGGGTTTAGAAGTTGCCGAGAACGTCCTTCCTGGAACTTGTACTTGAATCATCGAGCGCTCCTCTTCAGGTAAAGTGGCGCTGTACGTCCCGGTGAAGCTTGGTATTCCAATGTTTAAGTACCTAGTGACTTCCTTCAAGTGGCGTCCAAAAGGTGTGTCTTCATCCAGTTGTGCAAACTTGTTCTTCATCTCTGTCATCCTAAAGAGTAGAAAATGGAGAGGAGTCGGAAGTGAGAAGAGAATGGTGACCTAGGGTTTATCTTAGTGGTCGTGTCCTACACTCAGCATGTGCTCTGATACCATCTTGTAGCAACCAGACCTCAGATGGTCAAGTCTCTGTGCTTCAGTGTCATCCCTGGATCGGTAATGCTGACACACACAGTACTCGAAGGATTTATAACAGAGTAGCAATCACACACTTATTACATCGAATGTCTCAAGAGAGATAACTTATTACAATAATATGGCTTAAGGCCATCTAATATGATAACAACAGAAGGCATGGAAGATAAAGCAAGTCCATCAACTCCAACGGCATAGCTGAGCTGCACGACAACGACCTAATGAACCTTACTCCTCGTCTGAAAAGTCTGCAACATAATACGTTGCAGCCCGAAAACGGGTCAGCACGTGGAATATGCTGGCAACATAACACAGTAGAGCAAGAACAGAAATAATGCTATCACTACATGCATAATTTTTGCGAAAAGCCAATTTTTGCGAAATAATGCTATCACTACTAGCTGAGCTGCACGACCTAAAGCTCTATGGTTTATAATTTTTGCGAAAAGCCAATTTTTCCCTACAACAAAGGAATAGATTTTAATTTTACTATCGTGGTAGTTGAAACATCATTGAGAAGGTTCCTCCAACTCAATCCCAATTAAAGTGATTAACAACCCAACAATATTAATTAAACATGACGAGACACATGTGATAACCCAAGTACTAGATACTCAAGAATTGTCCATAACTAGGGACACGGCTAATCATGATTAGATTGTACACTCTGCAGGGGTTTGCGCAATTTTCCCCACAAGACTCGACCGCCTCCGTTGGATTTCTCGTACTACAGGGTGTTTGAGAAACGGATGACCAAGACACAATCTTTCGGAAACATTAACTCTCTACTCCGGACAGACCATACCAAACCAACATCCCACTACCTGCTGATCTGCCTCTTCAAGAGCTTCACATAACTTACTCAACTATGCTAGAGCCCATAATAGCTTGTGGCTGCACACGAAAGTTTCTAGCATGAATCATCTCAGTTCCCTTTGAGCCTGGGTGGCGGTCCATAGGAAGATCACACGGTTACTCCGGGATTTCCAAAAATGCAGGCAACACTGGGTACTCCAGGTGCCTCAATCCACCCAGTTGTTTGATTAATTTGCCACCTTAAGTTGAACCGTTAATTTAACAATCTCACATCTGTCATGGATTTCACTCAAACCCAAACCACGTCTACGAGCATAGCATAGCATAGTAATATAAGCAACGCGTAGAGTAACTCCCAAGGGTTTGAATGTAACAGGGCAATAGGTTCTACCTCAGCAACTACTTCCCAACCCACAAGTTAATGACATCCTAATCATGCAATGTTTGAGGATTGGAACTAATGCATAAAAACTGGGTGATAAAGGGGTATGATCAAAGTGTTACTTGCCTTGCTGACGATCTGCGAAACCTAGGGACTCGTATTAGCACGCATCGCACTCCGGGTGTTCTATCGCAAGCAAACAATAGCATACATAAGTAACAAGCAACGATGCACAAAAAAAAGTCAAATAAAAGAGGTTGACCGGAAAGTTCAAATTAAGAACTCCGGTTCACAAAAAGAATCAAATCAAACGGAGCAACAAAACTCAAACGGTGAAAGAAAGAAGCTTCGTTTACTAATCTGAAACTAGGTCAAATTTTTACAGTAGAGAAAACTTGTTTGAGTTGGTTAAACGGAAAGAGGGTTTCGAGATGAAACTCTAGGCGCTTGAATCGCCTGATTCCGACTAACGAGCGAAAAGATAAACAGAAACTAAGATCGGATCAGAAATCGTGATCGGAGAAAAATCGTGGAATAAATCCGATAAATGAAAACTAACGAACAAGCGTTCGTTAGCTATACCTAACGGGCGAAGAACCGTTCGTTAAAATTAACGTTCGCTAACTAGAAGAACCGAGAAAAACCGGTGAATCCAGAAAAACGGATCTAGGGTTTCTAAAAAAACCGAACGGTTTTTATAAAAAAACTGGCGGCGGAGTCCGGCGACTACCTCTGGCGAGGGGTCCGGCGAGGCGAGGTGCGGCGGCTCGCAGGGGTCGCGGCGGCGCTCGGCGGCGGCAAGTGGCGGCGGCGGCGCTCGGCTGCGGCGGCACTCGGCTGCGGCGGCGGCGGCTAGGCGCGGCGCGGGCGGCGGGGCTTGGCAGCGCGGGCGGCGGTGGTGCGGTGGGGTGTTGGGGTGGCGGGGGCGGCGGTATATAAGGGCGGGGTGGCGGCGGCTTGGAGTAGGGGCCAAGGCGGGGCTGCGCGGAGTCCAACTCGGACTCCGGTCCGAGTGGCGGTGGCGGCGCGCGCGCGCGCGCAGGAGGCGGCGGCGGCGGCTGGCCTGGCCTGGCTCGGCTGGGCCTTAGGCCCAGTCGGGCGCGGGAGCCTTTTTTTAAAAAAAATTAATAATTTCGCCGACCGAAATAAAATCCTTGAAAAATAAATAAAAATCTAAAAATGCCAAAACAAATTTTCACCGTCTAAATAAAATATTTAGAACAAGATGAACATTTTCTTGGCCCTAAAATGCAATTTTGAAAACATGCAATTTTTCTAATGAAAATAAAATCCGAATAAAAACAAATAAAAAAATATCAATTTAATGATTTTTATATTTTTCCTCCAATATTTCATTTATTTTGGAGAAGTCATATTATCTCCTCTCTTTAATTTTTAACGTGAATTATTTTTTGGAGAGAAATAATTAAAATCAAAATCCTCGTTTCAAAACTTGATAAAATCAAATTTGAAAACAAGGAAATCCCCAACTCTCTCCGAGGGTCCTTGAGTTGCTTAGGATTTTGAGGATTACGGAACGGAAAAACAATAAAATATGATATGCAACGATGATCTAATGTATAACATTCCAAATTAAAATTTTGGGACGTTACAGGTACTATCCTCATGCTCGCCTTCTTGGAGCTTGGACTTTGAGAAGTGTGCTTGGGGTGGAGAAGCCTTGGCCTTCATGAGTTCTTGTTGTGCCTTGAGAGCACCAATGTAGTAGTCGTCGAGGGACTTGAAGTTCTCGAGGAAGAGAGTCTTGGAGATGTCGTTGTGCAATCCCATCATGAAGTGGAACTTCATCGAAAGGGGGTTGATACATCTCCAACGTATCTATAATTTTTGATTGTTCCATGCTATTATATTATCTGTTTTGGATGTTAATGGGCTTTATTTTACACTTATATATTATTTTTGGGACTAACCTATTAACCGGAGGCCCAGCCCAAATTGCTGTTTTTTTGCCTATTTTAGTGTTTCGCAAAAAGTAATATCAAATGGAGTCCAAACGGAATGAAACCTTCGGGAGCGTTATTTTTGGAACAAACGTGATCCAAGGGACTTGGAGTGTATGTCAAGAAACAATCAAGGAGGCCATGAGGTAGGGGGCGCGCCTACCCCCCTGGGCGCGCCCTCCACCCTCGTGGGCCCCTCGTTGCTCCACCGACCTACTTCTTCCTCCTATATATATCCATATACCCCGAGAACATCCAGGAGCACCAGAAACCCTATTTCCACCGCGGCAACCTTCTGTACCCAAGAGATCCCATTTTGGGCCTTTTCCGGAGCTCCGCCGGAGGGGGCATTGATCACGGAGGGCCTCTACATCAACTCCATGGCCCCTCCGATGATGTGTGAGTAGTTTACTATAGACCTTCAGGTCCATAGCTAGTAGCTAGATGTCTTCTTCTCTCTCTCTCTGAATCTCAATAAAAAGTTTTGCTCGATTCTCTTGGAGATCTATTCGATGTAATCTTATTTTGCAGCGTGTTAGTCGAGATCCGGTGAATTGTCGGTTTATGATCAATTTTATCTATGAACAATATTTGAATCTCCTCTGAACAGTAATTTGTTCACCCACCGTAATACTTATGCTATCTTGAGAGAAGCCACTAGTGAAACCTATGGCCCCCGGGTCTATTCTCCATCATACAAGTTTCCAATCTATTTTAATTTGCAATCTTTACTTTCAATCTATATCATAAAAATACCAAAAATATTTATCTTATTATTATTATCTCTATCAGATCTCACTCTTGCAAGTGGCCGTGAAGGGATTGACAACCCCTTTATCGCGTTGGTTGCGAGGTTCTTATTTGTTTGTGTAGGTACCAGGTGACTCGCGCGTGGTATCCTACTGGATTGATACCTTGGTTCTCAAAAACTGAGGGAAATGCTTACGCTGATTTACTGCATCACCCTTTCCTCTTCAAGGGAAAACCAACGCAGTGCTCAAGAGGTAGCACGAAGGATTTCTGGCGCCGTTGTCGCGGAGATCTATGCCAAGTCAAGACATACCAAGTACCAATCACAACTCTTATCCTTCGCATTACATTATTTGCCATTTGCCTCTCGTTTTCCTCTCCCCCGCTTCACCCTTGCCGTTTTACTCGCCCTCTCTGTCCTTTCGTCTCTTTTTCCTTCCTTCCTTCTGTGTGCTCGTTCTTTTTGCAATCTGTTGCCACCATGTATGAAACTGGGTAGGTTATCATTAATAAGGATAATAATATGGAAAACTTTGATGCTATTGATGACCCTCTTGAAAATCCTACTATTTTACACACTAAAAAGTTTCGGATTAGTAGCGGTAATATTATTGGGAAGGGAGTTATTCAAGATTTCTTTACTTGTGTCGGTGCTTTGCCCGCCATGCGTGGATCTATCCTTCATAAAACTAGTAGTCTCGCAGATGCTATATCTTTGCTCATAGTTGAACTCGAAAGACAATTTTTACATATGCACCCTCCGATACAAAAGATTTTCCTGGAATTTTCTAATATCGAGCATTCTTCTATTAAGCAAGCAGCAACCATATTTTTAGCTCATCAGTTCATATTTACAATAAAAGAACCCAATGAAATTTTTGCGCATTATAGGGTGGACGTTGGCCATCCTCCCATAGAAGCGATCCTTTTCTATCAAGAATACATTATGTGTTTACGATCTTTAGATCATGTTGCTTTTAATGAAAACCTTAGAAAAAAGGTTCCTACAGATGCTCTTGTTAATAGGATCTCTGAACTTAATGATAATTTTGCCATCCAGAACATTGGGCTAGGTTTTTCCATTGAACAAAGGCTCGTGACTTTTTGCCAAAAGAATGCTTATAATGATGAATTGATTGTGCAATATGAGGGGCCGAAGGAGGAACCAACACCTCCCGAGCTTGATCTTGGGGACTTTTGTCCCATTAAATTTAGCCCTTTTGATTACTTTTGCTTGCTACAAAGAAAGCTTGCTGCTGAACGTAGGGAGTATGAGATGAGCTTTCGCGATTTACCTTATCATTATCATGGCAATACCTAGATCTATCCTTGCTTTTATGCCTAGCTAGGGGCATTAAACGATAGCGCTTGTTGGGAGGCAACCAAATTTTATTTTTATTCCTTGCCTTTTGCTCTTGTTTAGTAATAAATAATTTATCTAGACTCTGTTTTGGTTGTGTTTTTTGTGTTTAATTAGTGTTTGTGCCAAGTAGAACCGTTGGGAAGACTTGGGAAAGTCTTTTTGATCTTGCTGTAAAAAACAGAAACTTTAGCGCTCACGAGAATTGCTGACATTTTTTTATTGGCGAGTGCTATTTAGTTAATTCTTTTTTCATATGATTAATATATAAATTCCTCACGTCCAGCAATTTATTTTAGAATTTTTGGGGTTCCAGAATTTTGCGTTAGTTACAGATTACTACAGACTGTTCTGTTTTTGACAGATTCTGTTTTTCATGTGTTGTTTGCTTATTTTGATGAATCTATGGCTAGTAAAAGATTTTATAAACCATAGAGAAGTTGGAATGCAGTAGGTTTAACACCAATATAAATAAATAATGTGTTCATTACAGTACCTTGAAGTGGGGTTTTGTTTTCTTTCGCTAACGGAGCTCACGAGATTTTCTGTTATGTTTTGTGTTGTGAAGTTTTCAAGTTTCGGGTAAAGATTTGATGGATTATGGAACAAGGAGTGGCAAGAGCCTAAGCTTGGGGATGCCCAAGGCACCCCAAGGTAAATCCAACGACACCAAAAAGCCTAAGCTTGGGGATGCCCCCGAAGGCATCCCCTCTTTCGTCTTCGTTCATCAGTAACTTTACTTGGAGCTATATTTTTATTCACCACATGATATGTGTTTTGCTTGGTGCATCTTGTATGATTTGAGTCTTTGCTTTTTAGTTTGCCACAATAATTCTTGCTGTACACACCTTTTGAGAGAGACACACATGAATCGGAATTTATTAGAATACTCTATGTGCTTCACTTATAACTTTTGAGCTATATAGTTTTTGCTCTAGTGCTTCACTTATATCTTTTAGAGCACGGTGGGGGTTTTATTTTGTAGAAATAATTGATCTGTCATGCTTCACTTATATTATTTTGAGAGTCCATTATAACAACATGGCAATTTCTTTTAGGAATAATAAAAACTTTCATATAAGTGCATTGAATACTAAGAGAAGTTTGATAGTTGATGATTGTTTTGAGATATGGAGATGGTGATATTAGAGTCATGCTAGTTGAGTAGTTGTGAATTTGAGAAATACTTGTGTTGAAGTTGTGATTCCTGTAGCATGGACGTATGGTGAACCGTTATCTGATGAAGTCGGATCATGATTTATTTATTTATTGCCTTCCTTATGAGTGTCGATCGGGGACGAGCGATGGTCTTTTCCTACCAATCTATCCCCCTAGGAGCATGCGCGTAGTACTTTGTTTCGATAACTAATAGATTTTTGCAATAAGTATGTGATTTATGACTAATGTTGAGTCCATGGATTATACGCACTCTCACCCTTCCACATTTGCTAGCCTCTCTATTACCGCGCACCTTTCGTCGGTATCATACACCCACCATATACCTTCCTCAAAACAGCCACCATACCTACCTATTATGGCCTTTCCATAGCCATTCTGAGATATATTGCCATGCAACTTTCCACCGTTCCATTTGTTATGACACGCTTCATCATTGTCATATTGCCATGCATGATCATGTAGTTGACATCGTATTTGAGGCAAAGCCACCGTTCACAATTCTTTTATACATGTCACTCATGAGTCATTGCACATCCCGGTACACCACCGGAGGCATTCACATAGAGTCATATTTTGTTCTAAATATTGAGTTGTAATTCTTGAGTTGTAAGTCAAAAGAAGTGTGATGATCATCATTATTAGAGCATTGTCCAAGTGAGGAAAGGATCATGGAGACTATGATTCCCCCACAAGTCGGGATGAGACTCCGGACGAAGAATAAAAAAAGAGAAAAGAGACCAAAAGAAAAAAAGGAAGAAGGCCCAAATAAAAAAAATAAGGGAAAAAGAGAGAAGGTACAATGTTACTATCCTTTTTCCACACTTGTGACTCAAAGTAGCACCATGATCTTCATGATAGAGAGTCTCCTATGTTGTCACTTTCATAAACTAATGGGAATTTTACATTTTAGAACTTGGCTTGTATATTCCAATGATGGGCTTCCTCAAATTGCCCTAGGTCTTCGTGAGAAAGCAAGTTGGATGCACACCCACTTAGTTTCTTTTGTTGAGCTTTCATACACTTATAGCTCTAGTGCATCCGTTGCATGGCAATCCCTACTCACTCACATTGATATCTATTGATGGGCATCTACATAGCCCATTGATATGGCTAGTTGATGTGAGACTATCTTATCTTTTTTTGTCTTCTCCACAACCACCATTCTATTCCACCTATAGTGCTATATCCATGGCTCACGCTCATGTATTGCGTGAAGATTGAAAAAGCTGGAGAACATCAAAAGTATGAAACAATTTCTTGGCTTGTCATCGGGGTTGTGCATGATGTAATATTTTGTGTGGTGAAGATAGAGCATAGCTAGACTATATGATTTTGTAGGGATAACTTTCTTTGGCCATGTTATTTTGAGAAGACATAATTGCTTAGTTAGTATGCTTGAAGTATTATTATTTCTATGTCAATATTAAACTTTTATCTCGAAACTTTTGGATCTGAACATTCATGCCACAATAAAGAAAAATTACATTGAGAAATATGTTAGGAAGCATTCCACATAAAAAATTCTGTTTTTATCATTTACCTACTCGAGGACGAGCAAGAATTAAGCTTGGGGATGCTTGATACGTCTCCAATGTATCTATAATTTTTTATTGTTCCATGCTATTATATTATCTATTTTGGATGTTAATGGGCTTTATTTTACACTTTTATATTATTTTTGGGACTAACCTATTAACCGGAGGCCCAGCCCAAATTGCTGTTTTTTTGCCTATTTTAGTGTTTCGCAAAAAGTAATATCAAATGGAGTCCAAACGGAATGAAACCTTCGGGAGCGTTATTTTTGGAACAAACGTGATCCAGGGGACTTGGAGTGGACGTCAAGAAACAATGAAGGAGGCCACGAGGCTGGAGGGCACGCCTACCCCCCTGGGCGCGCCCTCCACCATCGTGGGCCCCTCGTTGCTCCACCGACCTACTTCTTCCTCCTATATATATCCATATACCCCGAGAACATCCAGGAGCACCAGAAACCCTATTTCCACCGCGGCAACCTTCTGTACCCAAGAGATCCCATCTTGGGGCCTTTTCCGGAGCTCCGCCGGAGGGGGAATTGATCACGGAGGGCCTCTACATCAACTCCATGGCCCCTCCGATGATGTGTGAGTAGTTTAATTTAGACCCTTGGGTCCATAGCTAGTAGCTAGATGGCTTCTTCTCTCTCTTTGGATCTCAATACAAAGTTCTCCACGATTCTCTTGTAAATCTGTTCGATGTAATCTTCTTTTGCGGTGTGTTTGTCGAGATCCGATGAATTGTGTGTTTATGATTAAGTTTATCTATGAACAATATTTGAATCACCTCTGAATTCCTTTATGTATGATTGGTTTATCTTTGCAAGTCTCTTCGAATTATCAGTTTGGTTTGGCCTACTAGATTGATCTTTCTTGCAATGGGAGAAGTGCTTAGCTTTGGGTTCAATCTTGCGGTGCTCGATCCCAGTGACAGAAAGGGAAACGACACATATTGTATTGTTTCCATTGAGGATAAAAAGATGGGGTTTATATAATATTGCATGAGTTTATCCCTCTACATCATGTCATCTTGCTTAAGGCATTACTCTGTTCTTATGAACTTAATACTCTAGATGCATGCTGGATAGCGGTCGATGTGTGGAGTAATAGTAGTAGATGCAGAATCGTTTCGGTCTACTTGTCTCGGACGTGATGCCTATATACATGATCATACCTAGATATTCTCATAATTATTCGCTTTTCTATCAATTGCTCGACAGTAATTTGTTCACCCACCGTAATACTTATCCTATCTTGAGAGAACCACTAGTGAAACCTATGGGCCCCGGGTCTATTCTCCATCATACAAGTTTCCAATCTATTTTATTTTGCAATCTTTACTTTCAATCTATATCATAAAAATACCAAAAATATTTATCTTACTATTATTATCTCTATCAGATCTCACTCTTGCAAGTGGCCGTGAAGGGATTGACAACCCCTTTATCGCGTTGGTTGCGAGGTTCTTATTTGTTTGTGTAGGTACGAGGTGACTCGTGCATGGTCTCCTATTGGGTTGATACCTTGGTTCTCAAAAACTGAGGGAAATACTTACACTGCTTTACTGCATCACCCTTTCCTCTTCAAGGGAAAACCAACGTAGTGCTCAAGAGGTAGCATGCGTCGTCCACGCCGTCTCATCGCAAGGATTTCTTCATCTCCTTGAAGTACTCGTCGATGGACTTGGATCCTTGGGTGGTGTTCTCCAATTGGCGTAGAATTTGTACCATGTAGGTTGGAGGCACAAACTCTCGCCGCAAATCTCTCTTCGTCTTGGGCCAACTCATGTCATAGGTCTCCGAAGGTGCGTGAAGCCACCATGTGGACGCGTAGTCGTGGAAGTTCCTTGCGGCGCACTTTACTTGATCTTCGGGAGGAACTTGATGTATCTTGAGGTAGTCGTCCATCAAACGCTCCCACTCGAGATACTCCTCGGGTTCTAGAGTTCCATAGAATGGAATCTCATGGTCGGTGTCGAGGTCGTAGTAGCTCATGGAAGTCGCAGACTTGAGCTTGAGAAGATTTTCTTGAGCGTAGTCTTGAGGTGCTTGTTGGTGAAGATGCCGTATACCCGAAGGCGAAGATGCCTTGAAGTCACTTGGCGAAGATGCCAAGGGAGATGGTGAAGTCGTTGAGCGGTTGTTGCTGTTGAGCTCTTGACCTTCACGTCCTTGTTGGTGATGGTGTCGATGCCGATGTGATTTTGCCAGAGATGGTAGCTCGGAGGCATGTGCTCTTGAGTGTCTTCTCAAAGATGAGGAAGACCTCTTGTAGGACTTGATGAGGGCTTTGATCTCCTCCATTTGAGCTTGCATCTTGGCATCGGTGGAGTTGTTCGTGGCATCGAACTCGTCGTTCTTATTGTAGACCGAAGATGAAATGCCATGCCTATCCATCACAACACTCGAGCAAATATGAGTGGGAGCAAGAGAAGAACTATACCAAATGTATCTTGGCCGATGTTGAAGATGGATCAATGATCACTCAATAGTGTATCAAGGAAATATCACAATTGGTACCGATCTTGTCGGTTTCTCACACCTACACAAGTAAGGCTTATAGTGGAGCTCGGTGAGGATAGTGGCACAAAAATTTAATGCAAAATGTTAGCAAGAGTCAATAATGTTGAAAAAGATTCACAAATTCGCAAGTATAACAAGTAGACCAATAGAAATATGTGGCACACGGAAACACACACACGGATAGATAAATGGGGTCGTGCAACCAAGGAATGAGCGCAAAATGTGGAATCCACGGAAAACACTCGTGTTGCACGACTCAAGAGAGACGCTAGCACGATTGCTCAATGTGCAGATACGACACGTGTGCACAACCTATAAGATGCAAAAATGTATGAGCTTTCTATCCCAAGTATGCTATGTGTATGATGTTCCTGTGGTATGATCCAAGATGATCGGATATGACAATCTTATATGCAATGTGGTATGATGCTATGGATATTGCTTACAAGCTTCTTTGCTCTTTCTCTTTTTCTTAAAAGCTTAGTCTTTTTTTGTATATGGACACAATGAGGAATGCACAAACCAAGATAGCAATTGTGTATATGCGGGAACAAACATAAGGCACACGAGATGATATGATACCAATATCATATGGTATATATGCAATGGATGGTGTAGATCACTAATGTGCACAAGTAACATTGCCGGCAATACTCAAATGGCTAGTCTCGATAGGCAAGTGACGCAAAATAGGCTAGGGGTTAACAATGCAATGGCAAGGGAATATACAATGGAGGGATACCATGATACCAAGATGATATGGAGGTTACCGTCCGTGTCGATGATGAGTGGCGGTGATCTTGATGGAGTTACCAAGATGATGGAGACTTGTCCCTAAGTAGCCGAAACACCTTAGGAAACGGAAAAAACGCGCACTTAAAATCTGAAATGTCAAATGGTGGTTGCGGAAGCTCAATGGGATTGCGGAAATGGAGGGTAGAGTGGTGGACTATACACGGAGTCGGAGTTGGAAGCACGGTCCCTAAGTAGCCGAAACACCTTAGGAGACACAACTCACAACACAAACAAACTTGGGTTAAGTGGAGGTGGTGGAAATGTATGGTGGGATATGCGAAAGTGGTGGTGGTGGTTGATGAGGTAGAAACTGTCCCTAAGTAGCCGAAACACCTTAGGAGACTTAAATCACAACTCAAACAACCACTAATGCGAAGTGGAACAAAATTTGTTAGGTTGCAGAAGTCGGTGGTGGTGTAGCGGATGATGTGGTGGAAGCCCTAGGAAAATATGACAAAGTTCCAAACATTTGATGGAGTCAAATGATGTTGGAAGAATTTTTGTGGGAAGGAGGATGTCAAGAGCTTCAAAACGAGCAAAAGAACGTCAAAATCGGAGTTCGGATGAACTAGTTACGGCCAAAACAAGAATTAGCCGAAGTCTGAAACTAATGGTTACGGACGTCCGTAAAAGGATGGATGTCCGGAGGCTGGACGTCCGGACTGCTTAGAAATCCGTAAATTTGGCTCGGGTTAGGGGTTTCCGGTTGTCCGGAAGATTGCGGACGTCCGGTCATTCTTGGGGATCCGGACGTCTGTAGAACACCGGTCGTCCGGTGGGTCGGGGTCAACGAGAGATGCGAGATCTGGGGCGCGATTTTGGGCGGAAAAAGGGGATTTTGGCATCAAAATTGATGAGATTTCGTGGATGAAAGATGGGGAAACTTGGGGAGATGCTAGATCCACTTGAAACCAAGCAAATCCATGGATCAAATCCAAAAAAACTTCATCAAACCAAGAAATCACAAAAAAAATTGGGGCTATTTTTGGTGGGGATTTTTGAAATTCGGGAAGAACACAACAAAATCTAGGTAGAAAACAACGAGGGGAGGCTCTGAAATCGTGATCAACCTGACTCGTGATACCAAGATGATGTAGGGTGGAACCCTATGTGGCCGATCTTTCACGAAAGGAGCAGATCCCGCGATGAACACGAAGAACACGAGGGGAAATCACAAAGGGGCACAAAGAGAAACACTCAAACCAACAAGATCAAGTCACACATGTGTTAGATCCTCGAAACACGAGAAGAGATACAAGATCCACGATCAATAAGGGACGATACAAATTGTAACCGGTCTTCTCCGTGAGGAGCTCTTGATGGTCTTCTCCACGAGGAGGTCTTGAATCCAAAGGGATCTTCTCCGAAGAGGGGCCACGATCTCTCTCGTGGAGTAGATCCGTAATGGATGAGCAAAGCTCTATCTCTAATGAGCTACTACTTTGCTAACCCTAGAAAGGATGAGGGGAAGGTCAATTTATAGTCAAAGCCACGAAGGGGTAAGTGGGAGAGAGATACAAGGCCAAAGGCCCGGCTGCGCACAGGCATGGTCGGACGTCCGGTCAGCGTCGGACGTCTGGTCGCTCGCCGGGGTCCGGTCGTCCGGAGGGCATCGGACTTCCGCTAATATCGCTCTGTGAAATGGCGCCGGCCGTCTGGGCGCTGGGGCTTGTCGGACGTCCGGGGGTTGTCGGTCGTCCGGCTACTATAGATCTCCTGGCTGGTCCTGGCGTGGTCGCGTCGGACGTACGGTGGACGAGTGGTTGTTCGGGCGCTGTAGATTGTCAGACGTCCGGTGGCTTCCGATTGTCCGGTCGCTATAGACTCCGCAACTCCTTCTTCCGTCTTCACTTCCACACTTCCGTCGCGAATGGTGTAGTTGTACACTTGTGCTCGCACTCCTCCTCGTAGTCCGTACCGTTCCGACAATACCTATGCATGCACACAAGTGGAGTGTCACATAGTATACCATACTCGAAGGGGTCACGTGAGCACGTGTAAAGGAGATGGTTCACCTTTGTGTATGTGAAGTAGATGTCGCACATGTCACTCGCCGAACGGACTCTTGACATGGTGATGTCCATAGGATGCTCTGCATCACCACCACTACTGCAGGATGCTGCTAACGCGACACTACGATCAGAGACCCTTCGAGAAACTATGTGCGATGCCATAATCGCAAACGGTGCTGCATGAAAACCGTCAGAAATTTGTAAAACGTTTGCGATGACAGATGCATCAAACACGGTTCAGGTTTTAGTTGCGTGTGCGATGAAGGGCATACCGTTCAGTTCAATGAACTGTTTGTGATGATGAGGAACAAAAGAAACGGGCAGCCAGATGGAGGCATGTGCGATACATAGCATACGGTTCACTCAGATGAACTATTTGTGATTAGGCAACACAAAAGAAACGGTCAGCCAGATCAAAGGTGTGTGCGATATATGGCATGTGGTTCACTCGGTTGAACTGTTTGCGTTGAGACATGAGAACAGAAATGATTCAACTTAACAAGATGTGTGTGACACGCGGCAAACAAGTCTGTAATGAGAAATGTGTTTCTAGACCGATAAGATCACAGACGGTTGCTGCTAATAAGACGTGTGTGTTGTGAGATGGGATTGCATACAGAACAACAACATATATATACACACACACTTATAAGGACATGCTTGCATAACTAAATTAAACATCCACTTACATAGGTAGCTACTACAACCATGGCAGTTGCACACACCAAAGTAAACTATTACATGCATAATTACATAGGTGGCTACTACACACATGCCATTTCCACACACCAATAAAGTAAATTATATTTTACATGCATGATTAACTAGCATAAATGATCATCTTATCATCATCTACTTCGTGTGACGCTGCTTGCTCTGCTTGTGGCTCGATCCGGGCTCGTCGATTTGGGTAACGATGCACTTCCTCATGTCAATGATCCGCATGAGCATCTCGTAGCATGTGTACACGCTCTTGGCCGCAAAACTGAGGTGAGGTTCATCCAGTTCCCATATCCAGGCCCCGTGCCAGGATAAGGGACTTGTTCTCTGGGCATCCTACTTCATCTTTTCATAGTAGGGGTCGATGATGGCCGAGGCGAGTTCGACCAGGGAGTCCTTCTTCGTGCTATCCCAGACCGTGTAGTGGTCACGGATTTCGACAAGGTTCTTGCAGGCCAAGCCCGTAACACTAAGCGCTTTTACATAGTTGGTGGTATCCACCATGGCGAACTTGTAGTCAGTGCTGTTGACAAACCTCTTGAAATGGTCGCAAGGCTCTGTGGCCATGCAGTAGTGGTAGATGATGACATGATGGTGCACGCACAACTGGGCGACGACAACCTTCAGATCTATGCCAGGACGACCGACGGTGTACTGGAGTTCGATGCCGACCACCTTATAGTTGTCTCCAACAAGCAACTACTCAACGCTGTTCATGTAGGCGTCCACCACGGCCGGATCGATGGAGTACACCACCGAGAGATCCGTCCCCCTTGCGTGGGTCTCCACTCTATGCTCGCCGAACTCCATTGGAGCGCCTCCAGACATCCCCTCTCTATGTGTCGTCGTTGGTGTGCTTGTTGTGTTGTGGGGCGCGATCGAAAGGTTGAAGATACTAAGGTTATAATGGCCATGGGAATTAAAGGGGAAGCCGGATGGCCAGGAATATTGGCAAGCCCTGATGGCAGTTCTAATTTGCATCGCGTAACTCCAGCGTGCCGCACGTAACTCCATCGCGTGGCAACATGCGCGTCGGAACTGCATGCATATGGGGCCATCGACGTGATCATGCGCACGCCCAACCGTTGGCAGAGCACGCGTGGAGGGACGCGAGCAGAGCACTCTGTGGTCGCCTCAACGGCGAGCAACCATATATATATATATATATATACATACATATATGCATATATGCATATAGCTGTTGAACACGCAAGGAAAAGTTGTCCACAAGCCGAGTGCGCCGACGGACGCGAGCAAAGCGCACCAACGGATGCGAGCAGAGCGCGCCGCGGCGCCTAACGATGAGCACAGCGCGCTACGGCGCCTAACGGCGGGATAGACCTTCATTCAAGCCAATCAAAATAAGACCGGAATGGACATGTATGTATTGAGAAAAGGGATCGCACATGTCTGTATTGACTGGAACAAGAATGCAATAGCAAAATAAGAATTAAGGCCACGATGATGCAATCGCAGTGGTGGTTACAGGAGGCAAGAACAAAGATGCATCCATCAACGTACGACCTCCTCCTGCTCAACTCAGTGCGCCGGCCGGGCCACCGACCGGTGGCTAAGGAGTGGTGGCTTGTGTGGCGAGGCCAAGGTGCTTCTCAACTAAGGCATCCAAGGCTTCCAACCGGCCGAAGAAGGCCAACGTCGTAGCGTCCTCACTGGACTTGTAGAGACCTATGTACACGATTCGTTCGTACACATGGATGTGTAGGTCGACGGTTTCTTGCAGGGCGAGGCGCCTCGCGGCATGTGCGACCTCTAGGTGGACATTCTTCGTGGCGTAGGCGGGCAGTCGCAGGGCCACCAGTGCTTCAAAGAGGTTCCGACCATGGAGGCCGATTAGGGTGGCAGGCAATGAGGAGCCCGGGTGTGGGCTGGAGGAGTACGATGATGTCGTCCGTGAGCTCCTTGATGACAGTGAACCTGTTGGTGCTATGAACAATCATCTGGTCCAACTGAAAGACGTAGCTGGCGTCGACGGCAGCCATCCACTAGCCGGTCGCCAACACCATATGGAGACGATCCACGGTGCCATGACGTAGGCCAGCGTCATGGACCATCTGTCAGAGCCGCTGGCTGCTCGCACGCATCGCCGCCAAGGGTCTGGAGTGGGCACTTTTGCGCTTATTAGTGTAGGTGCTTAGGCAAATGCTTAGGTGCGTATGATGTGGTAGATGCATTGGAATGGAGGGGCGCCTTTATATGAGTGCAAATTGCGTTGCATTCACATCGCGTTGCCTCTTCTCCCGGTCCTCCCATTACTTCCCTCATGCATTCACACGATGCTAATTGAAGGAGGATGCATCATTGCCCGTTCAACATTTCGGGAACCGCTACCCTATCCCATGTCGGCATTAAAGCCGTATCGGCGCTTTCAAATCAAATAGTACTGCACTGCCCTGCTAGTGATTTACATGGGTCATCCAAAAGAACCGTTTATGTTCAAGAGATGCACAAATCCTGCTCTCACTTTGCATGCGGGTGTTCTATCTGAAACCATCAAGCTTGTTGTGAGAAGCTCTGGTTTGTGAGAAGCATATACCCAAACCTGCCCCAAATGGGACAAAAACTTTACCACGGCATGTTGATGCCGCTCCATGATAGCATGCCAAGTTTCATGAATTTCAGACGAGTTTTGGATTTACTAGAATTTAAAAACCAGGTATCTCAATGTTTGCGGCCAGTGAGGGTGGCACGATGCTTGACATTCATTCCCATTTCTTGCATGGGACCTAAGCATGCACCCAAGGACCAAAGATTTGATTTTTCAAAAAATTTATATGCAACGGAGCATGTGCATGTAGTTCAAATTTGAATTATGCACATAAATGCATTGAAAACTCACTTAATGCATAAAAATGTCCAAACGAACCTTGAAAAATCACAAAAATAACACAACACTCCTGTTGCTCTACGTTGACATGAGACAAAATTTGAAAGCAATAAGCGGCAATGGATATCGTTTCGCCCCCAAAGTTGGGGCGTTCCCTACTGAAACGATCATGCTTGTTGTGAGAAGGTCTGGTTTGTGAGAAGCATAGACCCCAACCTGCCCCAAATGGGACAAACACTTTACCACGACATGTTGATGCCGCTCCATGATAGCATGCCAAGTTTCATGAATTTCAGACGAGTTTTGGATTTACTAGAATTGAAAAACCAGGTAGCTCAATGTTTGCAGCTGAGTGACGGTGGCACGGTGCATGACATTCATCCCTATTTCTTGCATGAGACCTAAGCATGCACCCAAGGACCAAAGATTTGATTTTTCAACCAATTTATATGCACCGGAGCATGTGCATGTAGTTCAAATTTGAATTATGCACATAAATGCATTGAAAACTCACTTAATGCATAAAAATGTCCAAACGAACCCCGAAAAATCACAAAAAATAACACAACACTCCTGTTGTTCTATGTTGACACGGGAAAAAATTGGAAAGAAATTAGAGGCAATGGATATCGTTTCGCCACCAAAGTTGGTGCCTTACCTTCTGAAACCACCATGCTTGTTGTGAGAAGCTCTGGTTTGTGAGAAGCATATACCCAAACCTGCCCCAAATGGGACAAAAATTTTACCACAGCATGTTGATGCCGCTCCATGATAGCATGACAAGTATCATGAATTTCAGACGAGTTTTGGATTTACTAGGATTTAAAAACCAGGTATCTCAATGTTTGCGGCCGAGTGACGGTGGCACAGTGCTTGACATTCATTCCCATTTCTTGCATGGGACCTAAGCATCCACCCAAGGACCAAAGATTTGATTTTTCAACCAATTTATATGCACCGGAGCATGTGCATGTAGTTCAAATTTGAATTATGCACATAAATGCATTGAAAACTCACTTAATGCACAAAAATGTCCAAACGAACCCCGAAAAAATCACAAAAAATAACACAACACTCCTGTTGTTCTATGTTGACACAAGAAAAAAAATTGAAAGCAATAAGAGGCAATGGATATCATTTCGCCCCCAAAGTTGGGGCGTTCCATACCAAAACCATCATGCTTGTTGTGAGAAGCTCTGGTTTGTGAGAAGCATATACCCAAACCTGCCCCAAATGGGACAAAAACTTTACTACGCCATGTTGATGCCGCTCCATGATAGCATGCCAAGTTTCATGAATTTCATACGAGTTTTGGATTTACTAGAATTTAAAAACTAGGTATCTCAATGTTTGCGGCCGAGTGACAGTGGCAGGGTGTTTGGCATTCATTCCCATTTCTTGCATGGGACCTAAGCATGCACCCAAGGACAAAGATTTGATTTTTCAACCAATTTATATGCACTGGAGCATGTGCATGTAGTTCAAATTTCAATTATGCACATAAATGCATTGAAAACTCACTAGATGCATGAAAATGTCCAAATGAACCCTGAATAATTCAAATTCTTTTATGATCACTGCAGATAAAAGGTCTAGCAATCCAAACACCGTCCATGGCCGCTGTGACCCCATTATGTAATTCAAATCAAGACAAAAATAAAGTAGATCCCACAAAGTTTATTATAACCAACTATGTGAGATGCAACACAAAATATCTTCGGACCGTGTCTGAATAAGGGACCGTGTCTGATGACACTTTGCGCGCCAGTTTTTTGGCTGAAGCGATTCAAAATTTTCGGCTTCCACGGAAATATCTACCTCCCCGCCCCCTCCCCTTACCAAAAGCCACATTTCCCCCCTTTCCGCCTTCCTTTCCAAGTTGAAACCTTCACTCCTTGCTTGCAGTGCCGCCGCTTCCTCGCCGGCGACCCTCCTTCACGCTGCTCGGCCTCGCCTATCCAGGCAGGTAATCCACACCCGACCCCCATCCTCCTCCTCCTTCCACAACCCACATTCCCCGACCGCCGGCGCGAGCGTGACACCTTCCACCCAAACCACCGACCCCTCCACCAAATAAGCGCCAGCCTAAGCCATGGTGCACGCAGTATAGCCAAGACCTCAATGAGCATTTGGCACTGGAGAAGCAAATCGCGCCCGCACGCGCGGATGAGGTCGCGATGGCTGCCATTCGTGCCGACCCCCAGATCTTGGGGGAGCACCTTGCCGTCGAGGCCATCGTTGACGCCTCGCGCGCTGACGCCATGACGCTATTGACTGCTTTAAACGATAGTTTGTGATGTTTTCTCGAGGCCACCGTCAGTGCCTTCGATGAAGACTACGAGGTGTTTTCTCAGCGTGCACGTGCTTACCTCATCTCGAGAGCCAGCAGGTTGGTGCCCAGAGCGGCTCAAGCAACTCACCACTACAACGAGGGCACCCACGATGCGGAGGCCTCGCCCTCTTCCATGTCCAAGGAGCCAATCGTCATCAATATCTCCGACAATGAGGAGTAGCTTGTCTTATTAGCTCACTATAAGGATCCATGCTCAGTTTGCTAGCTACTGCCTTTCCTTAACAAATTCTAGTGAATTGTGCTATCTACTTTCACCATGCAATCTTCTGCTATAGTGTATATGTTCTATATGTCTTGCAATGTGGTGTTCAATTAACTGCTTGGTTCAATTCTGCAAATGTGATGTTCAATTCTTTAGGGTGCAATATTTCCAAGTTGTTAAGTATGCTTGGTTTGGTTAACTGTTTGATCTTCTATTAGGAGTATGCTATATTGTTCAATTGGTGTTTAGTTAACTGACCGGTTCATTTGTTCTGCCTTGGTTCACTTGTTGTGGTGTTTAGTTAACTGCTTGGTTCAATTCTGCAATGCGATGTTCAATTGTTGTGGCTGCATTCTCTTATTGTATACCATGTGAGGAATAAATCGAATTTGGCTGTACTAAATAAATGAGAAACAAATGCAATTTCTATATTTCCAAGTTGTTAAGCATGCTTGGTTTGGTTAACTGTCTGATCTTCTATTAGGAGTATGTTATATTGTGCAATGTGGTGTTATATTGTGCAATGTGGTGCTTAGTTAACGTTTGGTTCATTTGTTGTGGTGTTTAGTTAAGTGCTTGGTTCAATTCTGCAATGCGATGTTCAATTGCTATGGCTGCATTCGCTTATTGTATACCATGTGAGGAATAAATTGAATTTGGCTGTACTAAATACATGAGAAACAAATACAAATGCTATATTTCAAAGTTGTAAGCATGCTTGGTTTGGTTAAATGTCTGATCTTCCATTAGGAGTATGTTATATTGTGCAATGTGGTGCTCAATTAACTTTTGGTTCATTTGTTGTGGTGTTTAGTTAACTACTTGGTTCAATTCTACAATGGGATGTTCAATTGCTGTGGCTGCATTGTCTTATTGTATACCGTGTGAGGAATAAATCAAATTTTGCAACACTTCATACATGAGAAACATATACAAGTGCTATATTTCCTAGTTCTTAATTATGCTTGGTTTGGATAAATGGGTTTTCCATGTGGCTTGAATTAATCGGATGAATCTGCAATGTGCTTATTTTTCATCAACATATTTTACTGATAGCATGGGAACCCTTACTTAACCTGATGACTAACTACCTTATATGTGTTGAAAGGAAGCAATGGGTAGCACTGAGGTTCCAAGATGGTACTAACTATTATACCTTGCCTTTTTTATTCCTTTACCCTGTTTCCAATATAGAGAATATATTTATGCACATCCTTGTTTTCAGGGTTCACTGATGATTACCTCTCAAACCACCTCTATGGTCAGGATGCGAGGAAAGTTTTCATACAACACCCACGGTTCAATATTGAAGTGTTCCTGAAGAGTTCGAAGGATGGCAGTCAATCATCCACAGGCACTGGCCTAAAGTTGCAGAGACCTTTGACATGAATGAAGGCTCAATATTCGCCTTCCACTTCAGCAGTTTTCTAGATGAGATGCATCTCTCTATGTACCGTCTATTCGAAAGGTTCTAGATGTTGCATATGAAACTTGCTGCTGGTGCAGTTGTGTAATGCGGTAGCTGAGTGCTGAAGCTATATCATGTTGTACTCCGATGTATTTCAATTACGAAATCCTGCTTCCTTAATATGGAAATGGAATATATTATCTGCTTAATATGAATGTCAATTAGATTAGTAAATGGATTTTTAATAATAGGCCAATCAGCTTGCTAATTGGCCAATTACCTTGCTAATTGGGTTTTCTTATTGCAAACGGTTAATGAGAAAACACCATGGGCGATGACCTAAGGCAACGCACACAGTTTCTAGGAATAAACCGTGTTAGATCAATGAACAATCACACACGACATCCTCTTCAAAACTATTTGCGTTACGCCACCTTGCGCAAATGTTTTCCTTGTAGTGACTGTGTGGGATGTATATACGAACGGAAACATTTAGTGGTGACTGATTGTGTCGAATGTACTTACGACCAGAAATGATTTGGCCTATATAATTGTATTTTTTAGCACTACTGTACGTATTTCTGTATTTGAGTGCACGGCAGTCGTACACGACCTCATTTTGCCAAGCGTGTGCCAGGAGGGCATATCCCCAACGGTTTCTGGGTCGTGTGGGAAGGACCCCCCTATCGCCCACACTCACTTGGCGACGGTTCCAAATGTCGTCGTGGAAAGGGGTAAAAACCGTTTGTTTAGGACTGGCGCATACCAGTGCACCCTTTCTCCAAGGATCTGTGTTGGATACTCCTGAACTAGTTGAATAAGCTAAACAATAACTTGGAGAGTTGGAAGATGAAAGCTTGTCCCACCTAGTTCATTGCCAAAGGGATATCCTTGTGATTGTATGGTTGTTGAAGAAAGATGATATCTCCATCGATTGGTCCTCATGATCAGTTGTTGGATCTATTGTCTTGTCAAAACTTTGATTTGAGTATGGGCTATCATCAGATCAAATCAGAGCCAACGATTATCTTAATGTTATCTTACTCGTGGTTGTTTCCTTGAGCATACACCATTTTATCTTTTGGTCTAACCAATGCTATCACCTTGTTACACAATTGTGGAATTCCATCTATATGGAAATCTCGATAAATTGTTGTTGAGCCCATCGGCAAAATTCTTATCTTCTCCATGACTCGTGTTGAACATTAAGCTAGTGTTGGAAACTTTTGAAATCATTTTCTTCGTGCTAGCTCATGAAGTTTATGTGTGATGGAAGAAGTGACTTCCTCTAATTCACGTGCATATGATGCAAGTTGCCGCCGTGAATTCGAGATAGTTTATTTTGCTTCCTCTAGAATCATCCCAAGTCACTCATGCATATGTGCGATGTATTCTGTGGTCTGGAGACTTGCAACCTTCATTCTATATGTATCCCTAGGACACCAAGCCACTGATTGATTTGTTCAAGGAGAAGAAGTTCCTTCTTAAGAGTCATGACTTATGTTAGGACTTCGTTATCCTCGAAGATGGTTCCTCACTTGAACTCGGTAGTGTTTTATTATAAGACTACTACGTGGTCATGCTTGTCTGGGACAACATGTTCACATGTGTGTAGTAGAGCTAGCTCATGTTTTGTAGCTTACAATTGTTGTTCATTTCCTGAGAATCTCGCAACATTATCTTGTTGGTTTGTATTGCAAACTTTCTTTGCCAGACATGCTGTCTGAAATATCCTGTTACTAACCAGATCTGAATCTCAGGCATATATGATGGTTGGAACTTTTTCCAAGATCTACGATGTAGGTCCCGGCAAGGTTGATGTTTTGGCCGACACACCTAGCTGGAAGATCTATTATTGTAGTATCTTGATTGAGAAATTTGATCATTCTTTCCATGAGGATTTCGTGCAACTTATTCTAGAAGTTGCTCCTTGGGGGTTCTTGTGCTCTTATTTTCTTCGAATATACTACAACCATTCAAACCGTGGAATCACTCTCGACTGTTGAGCTATTCCCCAGTTACCAGAATCATTCCTAGCATTTGCATTTTGCTCCCAGCTTGCACCGCCATTGTGCCAAATTCCCATGGGTGCCCCTCTTAGTAATTATTGTTAAGGATCATCTTCAAAAGTGGTCCTACCATGGGTGCCATCCATTTCCAATGATAAGCAAAAATCATCCATTGCGTTGTCTTCAACAAGGTAGTTCACCTCATCCATTCTAGTATGAGTATGCCATTCTTCCGAACTCCTTCAAATGAACGATTGAGATTTTCCTTATGCTGTTATAGAGAGTTTAAATGATCTAGATATCAAAAGTAATTATTTTTGCCACTTAAGGGAATAATTCTACGAGTCACCTTCCCTGAGGTGCCCCGTTATGGAATCATGGCAATTATTTCCTCGCTAGCTTGAAACCATGCACCATCATCTTAAGCATGGTATTTTTGCCTACCCAATCGAACCGTTGTCATATACCTCTTACCATTGCTCTCAATGTGTGCTTTGTGTCTCAGCTCAAGAGATGTCCTTACGCCTCACTCCATGAGTTGATATTGGGTGCTCATCTTTCAGGAGATCAATTCCTGTAAAGTTTCTCTCTATCATCATCATATTGGATGAAGATCTTGAAAGCAGAGACGTCAAGATCAAGTGGAGCAAAGAATCAACATCTTCGAGAAGGGCAATTGGATCGAGAATATTGTGTTAGCATTGTGTATCCTCTGTCTTCTTACCTCACGCCTTGAATCTTGGGATGAGATTCTTGTTTAGTGGGGGTGATTTGTCACAGCCCTAGAATATTTGTTTGTAAATAATTATATTAGTTGCATTTGAGAGCATCATGCATAATATCTAATTTCAAGAAAGTTGAATTGAGGAATATTTTTGAAGTCTCACAAATTTAATTAAAGGGCAAGAACCCTAAAAAATTGCATTCAATGAAACCAAAATGCTCTTCATTGATGTTTGATATTTTTGGCAAGGGATTTGATCCAAACCAAAAATAGTGAACATTTTTAAGGTGTTATTTTGGGCTCTGAATTTAAATCATTATGCTATTTGAATTTGAATTTATATTCATATAACTAGAATATATTTTCAAATGCTTCTGCAATAATTTACGTGCCTTTGGAAACGTCCATTTAAGTCATATAAATAATTACAAAAAGTTTTGGCACTAGATTGAAATTTGTGATGAATTTAAACAGTGGCAAATAAATCAATAAACAGAAAACAGAAAAAAATTAAAATAGAGTAGACTTATCCGGGCCTTTTACCTGCAGGAGTAGCCCAAGAGCCAGCCCAGCCAACTAGGGGCAAGGTTGTCTTCAACCTTGCACCTACTGGCAGCCAGCACACGCGCCCGAGCGGCCACCTCCTGCTTCCCCGTGTCGACGCCTCCTTCCTCCCAACCCCGTGCCCAGGAGACATGGACGAGGCCCGTGCTGACCCCCCTTCTCCCCTGGCCATTTCCCCCTCTCCCTCCTCATTCTTCTCCTGAACAGAGAGCCCCGCCGGCCACAGCTACCGCCGGCGTGGCCAGCGCCAACAACTCGCCGTGCTAGCATCCCCACCGAGCTCCGCAGCTTCTCCGAGACAACGCCCGCGCCCCTGAGTGCCCTGCAACACCATCACCACCGTCCTCTTCTTCCTCAGGCGCCCCAGACCGCCGTCGTCGATTTGCTTCACCCGAGCCGTCCCCGAGCCGCTGAGATTCTCCATGAACTCGCCGTGAGCCCCCAGTTCTCTCCCCTCTCTCCCCATGCTATAATCTGCGTGCAAGCTGCCACCCCGCGAATGCCTGAGGCCGCCATCCTCCATGGCCGGCGAGCCCGCACTCCCGAGCTCCCCTTTCTTGCCCCCGTGGCACATCTATTCTCCTGCTGCCCCCTATGTGCTTCCGCGCCGTTTAGTTCAGCCGGTTGCGAGCTGCAACCGCGTGCCGTGCTAGGCAGTAGCTTCGGCCGCCACCTCACTCGCCGCAGTTGCCCCTACCGGCCACCCTAGCAAATCAACGACGATGATCTGGGGTGCCTGAGCCGTCCCCGAGCCGCAGACACAACCACCGTTGGACGCGTCGCGTCATGGCCGTTCCTATGAGACCAGCCTCGCTTGCTCCCATCACTGGAATCGCTGGAACGGCGAATGCCGCCGCCTCTGCTTACGCTGGCAACTAACTGCCGGCCTAATCTAGCCATTAGGGCCTAATCCACCTACTAATTATCCACATGGGGCCACTGACAGCGGGTCCCGTAGCGAGTCAAACCGTAGTCAACATGGGATTAGGCCCGGTTAACCCCTGTGTCACTGATGTGTGGACCCCACATGCCAGGTTTGACACCGGCCAGCTCCGTTGACCTGATGACATCATCCCGACACCATGCTGCCATTGTAACTATTTTCTGGAATTAGAATAAATCAGAAAACGATTTATGAATTTCAGAAAAGACCCCGAACTTTGAAAAATCATAGAAAACCAACCGTAACTCCAAATGAAATAATTTGTATATGAAAAATTATCAGAAAAATCCAATCTATTTATTTATGCTATTTTCATGCGTGTTAGAACAACTTTTGGGTACTGTTTAGGACAAATCAAATGAATGACATTTAAATAACCACATGTGGAGTTTGAATTTGAACCTTGGGTTCAAACCAACTTCATTTAATTGTGTTGCTAGTTGCATTAGCTCAATGAACAACATATTGCCATGTCATGATCATGCATCATACTGTTGCATTGCACTGATTGTGTTTCTTCTTTGTTTGTCGGTGCTTGTCCCCTCTTAGTAGACGTGGTTCCGACGATGAGTTCGATGACATCGATGAAGAGCTATACTATCTTCAGAAGTGCCAGGAAAGCAAACCCCCTTTGAGCATCTCGATATAATCTTACTCCCTCGCTATACTATCTTCAGAAGTTGTTCCTCAAGGTTTCCTCGCCAACCTTCAAGTCTCTCCTACCTTAGAAGACCAGATTCGCCAAGCCCAGCTTCTTGATGCTATGGTGAAAAAGGTGAAGATTGGGATTGCCAAGAGTCAGTCCAAGTACAAGTGCTACCGCCTTGATGACAAGGACACTCTCTTCTTCGAGGATCGAATTGTGGTACCCAAAGGTGACCTTCGTAAAGTGATCATGAACGAGGCTCACAATTCTCTCCTCTCCATCCACCCTGGGAGCACGAAGATGTATCAGGACCTCAAGCAAGCTTATTGGTGGACTCGAATGAAGCGCGAGATCGCTCAATTCGTGTATGAATGTGATGTCTGCAGAAGAGTGAAGGCAGAACACCAAAGGCCAGCAGGTCTCCTCCAACCTCTTGCCATTCCAGAATGGAAGTTTGATCACATTGAAATGGACTTCGTGACTGGGTTTCCAAAGTCCAAGCGTGGCAATGATGCTATATTTGTTGTCATCGACAAACTCACCAAAGTGGCTCATTTTCTGCCTATCAAAGAGTCGATCACTGCAGCTCAATTGGCGGAACACTATACCTCTCGTATTGTCTCTCTACACGGTATTCCTCAAGTGATCTCTTCAGACCGTGGCAGCATCTTTACCTCGAAGTTTTGGGATTCTTTTCAGAAGGCCATGGGCACGAACATCCGCTTCAGCACAGCTTTCCATCCTCAAACTAGCGGTCAAGTCGAGCGTGTCAACCAGATTCTTGAAGATATGCTCAGGGCTTGTGTGATCTCCTTCGGCATGAAGTGGGAGGATTGTCTTCCTTAT